>NW_024081009.1:1545017-1656985 GCF_003009895.1 Hyaena hyaena
ATTTATTTCTAGGAGAGAGAGAGAGAGAGAGACAGCGTGAACAGGGGAGGGTCAGAGAGAGAGGGAGTCACAGACTGAAACAGGCCCCAGGCTCTGAGCTGGCAGTCAGCACAGAGCCCGACGCGGGGCTCGAACCCACGAACCGTGAGATCATGACCTAAGCGAAAGTCGGACGCTTAACCGACTAAGCCACCCAGGCGCCCCCCCTTAGTTCAGTTTCTAATGAGAGAAAGTGTCTACAAAACTATTCCTTTTGGCACTAAGAATACTGTGCCATGGTCAGTACGACTTTATTTTCTTAATTTAAACTTTTCTCCCAAGAGCTCAGAGGTTGTAATTTCTAGGTGTTGTATCTCCCTAACTCATAATTAAGAGATCAGCCATTGCCGATAGGAGTTACAAATTACACAGATGAGAATAATGCACAGCAAAGCATAATAGAAATATCAAAGAGACCTGAACACTAGCTTCAGCTCCCTGCCTGGATATAAAAGCTTCAGACAGGTCACTTCATTTCTCATCCCACTTTTCTCATCTACAAAATATCCGCGGGGGGACTGGGTAATCTTTAAGAGCAACTCCAAGTGTAAAATCTGATGATTCAGTGTCTTTTTCACAAATTGGTACTAAAATATTCTGTAATATCACAAAGTGGTCTGCTCTTGCCTATAGTAATTATTTTAAATTATTTGGGGTGAAGTTTCTTATTTCATACCCGATCTGCATCATGAATTCCCCTCCTTATTGCCCTCTGTCCCTCTTACAGCACCATGAGGATGGTTACAAAGACAGTAGACTAAGAATTTGCTTCAGGGTAAAATCTAATGGAGAGTTTAAGTGTAGTTGTCTGCCTCGTTGTAGCATGATTTATTTGAAACATCCTTCCTTTGGTATTCAAGTTAAACATTTAACTACCAAAAAAAAAAAAAAAAAAAGAAAAAGCTACAGACATCTGAGCATGAGAAATCAGAAATGCATGCAGGATATGCAAGGAGGCCCCATTCTTCTCCTTTTACTGTCCAGACTCTGGTTGTTTTCATTGATAGTCAATTTTCCCCCTTTTGGGGGGAAACCAAGAGTTGTAGGAGATGCTTCATAATACTTAATTCACTAGCTTAAATTAATGGCCTCTAATAAATCTCATCTTTACCCTGTTAGAGAAGTCTGTATTTTCCAATCAATGGCTTAACTAGTCATCGATCACTTGATTAAAAGAAAGAGACGAGAACCTTATGGCACCTACTTACATTGTAAATGAGGCATACGTGCCGTTCGTTCTGGATCATTTTCTTGAAAACTTGCCCTCGCATTCACCACTTGGGGCTCCAAGGTATAGACTCTGAAATGGTAGATAGTTATTTTCTTGTTGAACACTGGTGTAATGTGCATTTCTCGAGGGCCAGAAGAGAGAATGTAACAAGGAAGGAGTGATCTGCTGCCCTTGATGCCTACAGTCAGATCACCATTCATTCAACACAAGTTTATTAACTTCCCAGGATGTACAAGGCACTATGCTAGCCCTGGATGTATCCATAAGCCCGAGCAGACAAAAATCCTGTTCTCCCGAAGGAAGACCTGCAGTAAATACAACAAACAAATAAAGAGAGTAGTAAATGAGTAAAATGTATAGTGTGTTAAAATGCATACAGTGGGGGGCGCCTGGGTGGCTTAGTCGGTTAAGCGTCCGACTTTCGCTTAGGTCATGATCTCGCGGTTCGTGGGTTCGGGCCCCGCGTCGGGCTCTGTGCTGACTGCCAGCTCAGAGCCTGGAGCCTGTTTCAGTCTGTGACTCCCTCTCTCTCTGACCCTCCCCTGCTCACGCTCTCTCTCTCCTAGAAATAAATTTTTAAAAAAAAATTTTTAAATGAAATAAAATAAAATCCATACAGTGGAAGAGAGAGCAGGCTAAAGGGAGAGGAAGAAGGGGAGACTGGTTTTAAATGGCAGAGCATGGGGGGTTGTGTGGGCCCAGTGGAAGAGGTGACTTTCAAGCAACGCCTTGACATTAGGGAAAGAATTGCGTGGATGTACAAGGGAAGAGCATTCTAGGTGGGGGGAGCATAGGAGTATCTTCTGTGTGCCAGGCATGTTGTGCTAACTGCTGCAAGGACAGAGATGAATAAACTCCTACTCCCCGGGAGTTGACAGGCTAGGAACAAGATTCAGACTTGCAAATAAATACAGCGATAAAGTTGTACAAGCACTATGGTAGGTAGAATGTTTTTTAAAGGTCTCCATGTTGGGTAATACAAACTAAGTAAAAATATGTGAAATTATTCCCTTTCCAAGAATGAAGCTAGGGTAAGGAGTAGATTAAAGCAGGGCTTACCACAAACGCTTCTTCACACCCCGGCCCTGAGCAGACCTTTCCCTCCAAAGCCTCTTGCTGAGGCCACTCACTCTCACCCACTTCACGACTCAAGGGGGCGTTTGATCTTTAGTTCGGGCCTTATCCGGGCCTCACCAGAACCTTAGTCACGCAGAAGATGGGAGCTCTTATCTTCCCCCAAGAGTGAGTCTTGGCCCTCTGCGAGAATGCACTCTCTGCACGCCGTTTGCTGCCAGGCCCCTGTGTTGGGAAGACAGGGATTTCCAGGCACCCCACTGCTCGTCCACCGGACCTAACCCTCACCTAGCCCTATGGAGCCCTGACATCTTAGGCAGAAGATGCTTTTTCATGTTCCTGTCAAGACCATGCACTCAAACTTGCATCTCCTTTCATTCTGGCTTCCTCCAACAGCAATGGCCAAGACCCCGCATCCCCAAGCATTCTTCACGGCAGGTATAGACAGGATTTGTATCCCACTTGTATGGTTGGGAAGGAGACGGGTACTCACAAGTCAAATAACCTACCCCAAATCACACGATTATGAATGATGGAGCCTGCCCTTCTGCTACTACTACACCAAGCCACCTGGCCGTGAGGGGTCTTGCCTCTCCTCCCTTGCATTCTGCCAGCTCGAGGCTTGCCTTCAAAAGGACGGCGTGTGTGAGGTGTTGGTGGGACAGCGCCAGTCCTTCCTGGGCACGCTGACTCGTGGTGGCGGCGCACCGCTCATGTGCAGCTTCCTGCGGGCCCCTGGACCGTGCTGCCTCCAGCTGCCAAGATCCTCTCTCCATCGGCCTTTCTGCCTCCTCAGGAACCTTCTGTGGTTTCCTGTTGCTTGTTATACTCAATTTCCTTCCTTAGCTTAGCATTCCAAGTCTTCCTTGTAGTGGCCGCCCACTCACCTCTCTGCAAAGACTTAGTGCTCAGCTGCCTCCACCACCCACAGAGGGTTTAATAGCATTAGAGACCCGTCCCTTCTCCAGGGCCTCCTCTCTGTCAGTGTCCCTACAGTACTACAGGGGTCTTCCTAGGGAAACCTTCTCCAATAAAATGGTCTCCTTATGCTCTGCCCCCACGGCCATTATTAGTTTGTGTTTGCTGATGTGTTCCTTGCTACTGGTCCCTGAGTGTCTGTTTGCCCTTCCCAGCTAAATTATAGTCACTTGGAAGGCACAAGCCAAATCTCATAATTCCATCAATACCTGAACAGAATAAATTCTTGGTAATGGTCGGATCAACAAGTTTCGGCTTACTGGCTTTATAAATTCTTACTATTGTGAAAATTTTCACTCTCAGTTACAAAAACCTCAGATTCTAACAATCAGAAAATAAAGTTTAAGGCCCCCAGCACACAGCAGTTTTGAGTTGCACTTTTAAACTCACTTCTTAATCCATTTCAGGGTTTCCAATTGTTCACAGTTAATTCTTCCTACCGAGGGTGTATTACACTTGCTCAGCATTGAATGATATGGAAAGAATGGCCTTTCTTTACTGCATAACTGACTTTACTTTTGTTCACAGGTTAAAATCAGCCCTTCCATTTCACTGCAGTATTATATTGGTGGCATTTTTATTTAAGAAAAAAAGCTTTCTTCCACATGAACTTTTGTTACAAATCAGTTTATTGGGGCCAATCAATGGGCAGGACCTCTGAAAGGGTGTGGATTATCTGGTTAGTCCTTTGTGTGGCAAAAGGCTTAGATACTGCTTAGTACTTTGTTCATTCTTCATCGTGTAAAGAAGTGTTTTTTTGAAGGATCAACACCTGACTGAGCCCTGCCTTTTTCATGGTAATGTTTTCACCTGAGTTGCTTCTTATGGTACCAAGAATTAGTTAACTAATACTTATTTAACCTTGGAACAATGTTTATCATAATCCGATTGGCAGATAGTCATTTTATTTAGGCCTGTTTCTTTATTGTATCAGGAACTAGCAAATCTCAGTAAAGAGTACGCTGGGAACAACTTTTTTTCCCTTCAAATAAGTTATCACTCTCTCTTTTTTTCTTTCCATCAAGGGGCATGTTTCCAGTGCTGTAGACTTAAGACTAGGAGCCACACATTAACCAGTTGGATTTCCCTTCTTGGGTTGAGCTCTACTTTTATTTTTAAAGCTGACTTTCTTCTTACATGCTGCTGGCAGCTTTTCATCCACCGTGTTCTCCAATATGATTTATTACATTAATACACTCAGAGGTTTTTTTTCATGATAAAGCTTCCTCATGAGCATTACCACTAATTAATGGACAAAATGGCCCAGCACAATTTAATTATTTGGTAATGATTTTCAGTGTTTTCTTAAAGATGATGCTTTACAAGTCAAGGCCTGAGCTCACCTGGGTCATGACCTCTCTGCAGTGTTTGCAGTCTTGTTAAACAAGAAGTAAAGCAAAACATAAATTAGTGTTTCCATTATAAGTTGCTCTGCATTTCCCAGTCTTTCAGCACTCCGAGGAGCGCAGTCGTTGTTACCAATGGAGAAGTTTTCACTGGGAAGACGGCAACTCCAGCTTCCTGGAGTAGGAAGCTTCTTCCTCGGTGCCGTTCTTCTAGGGCCAACGTTGTCTCCCTTGAGAGAAGACAAGATGAGGGAGTTTGCATTATGGGCTACAGAACATTAAAAACCTAAGGAAAAGAAGAGCGAACAGTCAGTTACTTTCATTATAATGCAGCTCTACCAGCCTGTGTGGCCTTTAGCATCTGTTAACCTTCAGAGATCCCTTCCTGAGTTTACAGATGGAATTTCCTGCTGAACGTTAGAGCACCACCACTCTTCTGGGATAGCAGAAGCGTGTATGTCTTTCTGTGCTTGTAAGGACCGCAGCTCCCCAGGTTTATTTCACCTTCGGATGTATGTGTTTCTGGTCCTCCTGGCTTGGAGTAGCCTTCGTCCTCCTAATCCACCTGCTCATTCCTTAAGACTCGGTTCCAGAGAAAGAGCTGGAGGTGTTTCTGTGCCACATGTTCCCTGCCTCTATCACGACATCCTGTGCGCAGTACCTCCCACCTGTCCATGGTGGATCGTCATTTTCTGTTTTGTAGCCATCCATATGCACAGCATCTATTCCGGATTCATCTAGGAGCTTGATGAAGCTCTGTTAGAATGTGTTTGGTTTTTAGCTAGTTGATTTCTTGAAGAAGAAGAATGATTATCCTTCACTCTATAAACTCCACAGTATATATGCTTTTTTTGTTGTTGTTTAGTGTGCATTTATTTCTTTTGAGAGGGAAAGTGCTGTGCATGCACAAGCAAGGGAGGGACAGAGAGAGGGGGAGAGAATCCCAGGGAGACCCCATGCTGTCAGCACAGAGCCCAACCATGAGATCTCAAACCATGAGATCTTGACCTGGGCCTAAATCAAGAGTCAGCCACTTAACTGACTGAGCCACCCAAGTGCCCCACAAGTGTACTTCTACCCCATAGTCTTTGCACAGTCGTCTGATACGTCAATGACTAATTGTGCCAGAAGGGCCCAACTTTGTTTCTTTGATATGCCTTTGTTTATGCCTATGTTTCTTTGATATACTTGTGATTCACTTTCCATTATTGGCATAGTAGGTGGACAAAAATGATGAATAAAACTGAGAATGGTTGGTGTGCCTTATTGATAGTAGTGGTGTAATGTTTACAAAACCCAAATTGAAATTGTTTTGATGTCTGATCTTCAATTTCTTAACATCGTTTCCTGCATTTATTTTAATTTTTGCATAATAGTTTATTTTCTCATTTATTTTAACATCATGAGTTTCTAGATCCATGAATAGGTTTAATGATTGTATTAAAGGCTTATCTGTGGAGTGACTGTGTACCATCCATCTAGTGACATAGTTTAAAATGTGTTCCTCTTCCATTTTCCAAGTAAACTTTTTTTTTTTTTTTAATGTGTGGATTCTGGTTCCTGCCTCTATCATATATTGGTTATTTGACCTTGAACAAATTACTGAGATTCAATAGCCTCATCAGTAGAGATAATATGAGTACTTAATTGTCAGGATTATATGAACAGTAAGTGAGACACTGATCTCAAGAGATGCCATACTGTAAATAAGAATAAGTGGGAGTCTGCATATTGAATGATGAGATGCCCACAACCCCTTCCCCCATCTACTCCCAGGATGCTGGAAACTAGCCTTTATGCCCCTCAAGAAGGAGGAACACCTCTTGACCTTTGAAGGACTCCCAGTTTTCAGCCAAGTCTCATCTGATCATCCTGTACTGAAGCCATCAGACTCAGAGCTTCCAGTCATTAGCTTAATTCTTAAATCTGAATGGTCATCCAACAGCCACCAAGATACTTAAGGAAAACCTCCAGTGAATGAATAGGAAAAAAGGAACTCCAGGGAGACAGGGACAAAGCAGAGAACAGAAAAAAAAACATTATAAAATGTATAATATTCACACAGACTTAAACTAAAGCATCATAGCCATTAAATACAATAGGATGTAATAAAAAAAAAAAGACATTCAAGAAACGAGAGCGCTTAGAAATGAAAATATACAAAGAACGTAATATAAATTTGGAAGATAAAGTTGATACTAACCCAAAAAGCATTAGAAAGAGAAAGAAATAAAAACCAGGAGCAGGAAAAATAGATTAGTTTTAGTAGACCAGTATGCAACTAATGGAGATTCCACGGGGCGGGGAGGCAAAAAAACAAAAACAGAAAAACACAGAAAGTGAATGAAAAGAAATAATCCAGGATATTTCCTAAAACAGAATGATTAGAGGTTTCCAGTTTAGAAAGGACCCATCTAGCACTAGCAGATGGAGTAAAGAAAGACGTATCTCAAAGTGCTTAATTTTGCAATTATAGAATATAAAGATAAGAAAAAGATCTTTTTTTTTTTTTTTAATGTTTTATTTATTTCTAGGAGAGAGATAGAGACAGCATGAGCAGGGGAGGGTCAGAGAGAGAGGGAATCACAGACTCTGAAACAGGCTCCAGGCTCTGAGCTGGCAGTCAGCACAGAGCCCGACGCGGGGCTCGAACCCACAAACCGCAAGATCATGACCCAAGCGAAAGTCGGACGCTTAACTGACTAAGCCACCCAGGCGCCCCAAGAAAAAGATCCTTTAAAAGTTTTTTTTAAAAAGTAAAAGAAAAGAATCAGAAAACCAGAATGGCATCAGTCTCCTAGCCAGCAACACTGAAAATGAAAAGACAATAGAGTAATGCCTTCAGAATTCTGGAGGGAAAACTATTTTTAGGCTTGTTCTTTCTACCTAGCCAAACTGTCAAGTATAGAGTGGACAGTATTGACTGTGGAATAAAAACATTTCCAGGCATTTGAAGTCTTTACATTTTCACCTCCTATGCATCCTTTCTCGGGTAATTATTGAAGTAGATGGAAAAGAAGAAATAGATGAAGTAAAAGGGAAGACTGGGATATAGGGGATATAACAGGAGAGAGGAAGGTTCTAGAACTAGAGCTGTGCAACAGGCCTAGAGAGCTATGAGCTCAGACTGAACTTTGAGGACAGAGGACTCTAGGAGGGGGAGGTCTTAAATAAACAACCTTTAAAACTCTCTGACCTGGTTGGAAGGACATTCATGGTTGTGTGTGTTTGGGGATGAACTTGTAATAGGCACCGGGTACCGGTAAACTAAGCTAAGGGTGACAATGGCAGTTATTAACTCTAATAAATACAAAATGTTTCCTAAGAAAGGAAATGTAATAGTATATTACATGGCTTAGCTGCCCATCATATTTATATAATCAAATATAATCATATAACATGTAATAAGTTACATTTCCACAATTTAATAAATGGATACTGTTCAGGCTTACTCTGGTTTCCTAACCAGTTTTCTCCTATGCGTTTTAACACGTTTTCTCCCTATGATCAGGGCCGCAAGCTTCTTATCATTGGGACCACTAGCCGCAAAGATGTCCTTCAGGAGATGGAAATGCTGAACGCTTTCAGCACCACCATCCACGTGCCCAACATTGCCACGGGCGAGCAGCTGTTGGAGGCTCTGGAGGTGAAACAAGTCAATGGGTTGCAAACCTTCCGTAAGACCGGAGTCGGGGCTAAGGGTGTACCGCTAAGGGTCTACTGCGGACCTTGCCCCCAGTGCCTCATTCCTGTGCTGACCTAGAACAGGGCACCTGGGATATACTTACTTAGAGTAGTTTCAGGAATTTGAGGAAGAGATGAATGTCAGTGAAAGTGAAGGAATCTCATTCCTTGGTGTTAGTGGTACCCAGCCTGCCAGGATGAATTACTCTGTGCCCACCACCAATGAGTGGTGCATGTGGTACCTGAGTGGTGCATGAGTCAGAAACTCGGAGTGGGGAAAGGGGACGGTGGGGTAATCAGCATGCAGAAAACTCGGTCACTTGCAACAACTTTCTGCCCATTTACCTGCATGTCATAAATTAGAACATGATTAAAACAGTAGAGACTTCAAAAAAGCTGCAGAAGTAAAAGGAACTGTTTTACTAAGTGCATAATACGGAAAGGTTTTCTTAAATTTTTTTAGGATGACAAAGTTTAATTTTTTAAACTATACTCTTCATTAAAACTTTTGATTAATATCAATGTACATAAATGACCTGATGAGATCTGTGGGGGGAAAAAAAAATGTTACCTAGTGATTTGTTCAGCAGTGGTAAAACCTTCTTGAAATCCTCAAGACCCAGGCGGTTGGGGCATACTCCCAGCAAAATAGAAATTATCTATATGATAAATGTCTCCAGGTTACCTGTGTGAGAAGCTCTTGTGCTGAGATTGGGTAAGAAATTTAGTCTCTGCTTTGACACACATTAACAATTATAACTGATATTTATCATGGGTTGGAGTTTTTTTTCCCCACAGCCAGGAAATACATCTCTAAATTAATGGAGGTTTATAGGAAAACAGGATTTAGGATACCAGCTTTCACTTTCATAATTGTACCTGATGGGTTTAGGAAGGTCAGGTTGGAGTTTAAAATATGAGAAAATCTTGTCAACTTGAACCAGTCAGGTAGTTCTTACCACTGTTCTTTTAGGGATAAATGTGACCATTAACTAATGTTGTTATAATTAACTTACTATCAAAGCGCTCTCTTTATTTTTATTGTTTTTGTAGCTTTTAGGCAACTTCAAAGATAAGGAACGTACCACAATTTCACAGCAAGTCAAAGGGAAGAAGGTTTGGATAGGAATCAAGAAGTTACTAATGTTGATCGAGATGTCGCTACAGGTAAGATGCTTCATTCTCCGTATGATGAAGACACAGCAGCTTCATGATATGCCAGTAGGTTGTATTTTTCCTTTGCTAAGGTTTTAAATAGTTTGTTCTAATTCTCTTATTTCTGAACCCAAGTTGCTATTAGCAGCCTGCTTCTGAGACCAGCAATAACTTATTGGGACTTTTCTTTATTCTTAAAATCCAGAAATAGAAGAAAAAATTATAAGGTTACTTTCAATTTTCACTGGAAGTGTCATTAGATCTTAGAACTAGAAAGGGCTTTGAAAAACAGTTGCTTTCCTGTTCCTCCCCACCCCCCCATTTTAGAGATGAGGGTACTGAGTATCCCACAGGTGGTCAAGAATCATGCAAGATCACACAGCCAATTATGGATGGAAGGAAGATGATGTTGGTCATCAGAGGTCCAGAAGCTACTGTACTTTACACCAAAAGGGGCCTGGGAGACTGTTTTAAAGGACAAATTAATTGCACAGAGTCGACTTAGGCTCTGTGTATTTCCCCCTGGTGGGCTCCTAGAAATCTCATGCAGACTCCTATAGGGCTGAAGCATGCAGGATCACATGGAAAACTGAGCCCTAGGCTAGTACCTGGGCAAAGACAGATGAAATTTCTCTGAGACTTCCTCACATCTACTGGCAACCTACCTTTCCTCTTTTGGGAACTCCACCCCTGCATGTACCCATCCTGTGTCTTCTGTCCTTATCTGCCACACTGGTTAGATAACAAATGTATATCTACAGGCTCTGTGAGTTCAGGGACCTTGGCAATCCCTCATTATTTGAGTCCACAGTGCCTAGAACAGAGCCAGACACACAGTAGGGCGCTCATTAAACTGTAATCCAGTGTATCCATTCCAGGCGGTTAGGACACACCGGCTGTGCTGTTAGCACGACGTGCTGTACCCAGTCCGGTCACTCGCTCCGTGTGAGCGCTGGGTGGCGGAGGTGAAGTCCAAGTTTGAGGACTACACCTGAAATCGGCTCTTGGACCAATAACATTGAGAACATGAAGTGAATTCTTTTTAATCTTTGCTGGCACATTTATTTGAAAACAAAATTGTCGCTTTGAGAAACCTAAAGTTTAATCTATTGAACTTTCAGCCCAACTGAAATTTATTTATTTTCCATGGGGACTGGCAAATTAAAGGTACAGACTAATCACTTTGCTCGGGATTCTTCCTGGGAAAGGTGCGTATACAGATGTATTAGCTCTTTAACTAATAAAAGATAAATCTGTCAAGGTAGCTCTACTCTTCTTCTTCTTTTTTTTTTTTTTTTTTTTGGTTTCAGCATAATTTTTTTTTCAATAATTGCAGAGAAGAAACTATGTGGGCTTTTGTCCCCAGTCCCTACTCCTTCTTCCTTTGATGCCTGCAGGTCAGCGATCACCTTAATGCCTCTTCTGTGTGTGGGGCAGAAAGTGAGAGTGGAGTACTCAGGCCTAATCTTTAGCAACTGACACTTCATAGGCCTCTGAGTTTGAACCCCTTCATGTCAAATGGATTTGGTGCAGCTGAGTGAATGCTCTTTAGATCTGCCTTCGAGAGACGGAGCCTAAGTGAAGAGGCATGTAGCTTAGCAGAATATAAGTCACGTTACCTCTCTGTTCACTCTGCACAATTCTGTTAAAACTTGCACAGTGCTGAGTATCTGCTCTGACTGGATGTCACCTGAGGGAATAAAGTCATTTATCTAGATTACTTTTTTCCTCCCTTTCTCTTGACTTTTAATTCCATAGCTACGGGCAAGTCAGTAAGTCATTGCTCACACATATTAAATATATTTAATGGGCAAAGACCTGCAAGTACTGACTACAGCTGAGCTCCAGCCAGTTCCATTTTTTTTTTTTAAGGAACCTGACAATTGATTCATATGTAATTCTATTCCCTAAGAGGGAAAAGATTTCTTTTGTTAGCTCTTCACACTTTTTCTTAGTCCTTTGTAGTTTGACCTCTTAACTTTGATACATTTGAAACTTCTATGTTTTTCTGGGGATAGAAGAGAAGAAATCTTACAAAAACAAAACAAAAGTGTGGCTGGTGGGGGACCCCGTTGGACCTTTCTGCACAGCCGCACCGACGTTTAAAAGCTGTTCCTGGAGGGAAGGGAGTTCCCTCTTGGGAAACTGACTCCTCTCCTGGAACGTGTTTTAAAAGTTCTGTATGTTTCTCACAATAAAAATTCATCTCAAGGAGTTAAAGATGTTTTTGACGCTCATCTTTTTAGATAACTTAACATCTCTGGCTGACCGCGGAGAACAAACTGTGATTAAACAAATGAGTAAATATGAATGTGAAAGGAAAATGAATAGAGAGAAGTAGTAATGATCTTAAGTCGAGCCCCTGAACCAAAACTCCTCTATCTTTACCTGGACTCATGATGCCTTTTTTTTTTGGTTAAGATTTTATTTTTAAGTAGTCTCTGCACCCAACACTGGGCTCGAACCCACGACCTGGAGATCCAGAGTTGTACGCTCCACCGACTGAGCCAGCCAGGTGCCCTGGGCACGGTGCTTTTCTGTCAGGGGAGACCCAGATTATCCAGGCGTCACTTAGGGGAGCCAGCCCCACTCTTCATTTTGTACTTCCAGCACAATGTTTTTCATTAATTGCAAAGTAAAAACTATGTGAGGGAGGCCGAGGCTAAGAAAAGCTAACGTGTCGTGAAGAGATGGTAGGCTACTTTTTAGTCATCTAATCAACCTCAATTGGTTTTAAGTTTGGTCCCATGTTTTTGTTTTTGCTTGGTCTCACTTTCATACCTTGTGTAAATCCTATGACTGGGATGCGTTTTGAACACCCAGGAGTGGCCACTGTCTGGTCTCACACGTGTCCCCTCACAC
Source organism: Hyaena hyaena (assembly GCF_003009895.1). Lineage (NCBI taxonomy): Eukaryota > Metazoa > Chordata > Mammalia > Carnivora > Hyaenidae > Hyaena > Hyaena hyaena. Next base: position 1,557,387 of record NW_024081009.1, read on the forward strand.
AGTGCTAGCTAAGGGGGCACTCAGCTGAGGTGCCTGGGAATGGCCAGCTGGGTCACTTGGAATCTCGCGCACAGCAATTCTCTGCTTGGAAATCCCGCTCCCTCCTCTGGGATGATGTAATCAGCTTCACCGCGTGTCAGGATGCTGGTCAGGGAGCAGGGCAACACACTGCTGTGACTCAGCAGAGCGCTGGAGGAAGTAGGAAACTGCCCGTTTCCTTGGCATGAAGTGCATCATTATTAGAAGGTACCATTAACCCATCTTCTTTATTTCTTCTGATGTGTTTAGATGGATCCTGAATACCGTGTGAGAAAATTCTTGGCCCTCTTAAGAGAAGAAGGAGCGTAAGTACACACAACACTTGAGACGTCAGCCAGACTTCCCCATCCGTTACGCCCCACGGCCTGGGCTAAGAGTTGCTGTACAGTGCATATAAATTTGAATTCTCAACCTTTCTTGGACAACTTTGTTTCCATTTATTAGAGTTCTTCACTGTGTTGTAGGTCTGAGAGACCAAGCAAGGAAATTGGTTGTTCTGTTGGTTTGCTCTCCTTGTCCTGCTTCGCAAAACTTCCTTGTCACAATGCAGGAAAAAACTCGATGGTACATATTTATTGGAACCTGCCTTCAAATGCATGGGGCTATGCCCATTTTCTTTTGTGAAATGCTTATCTAATAGCGAATGCATAGTGAAAAATATAGAAAAACCATTAAGAGTTTTAGTGATTTTGTGACACATTGTTTTTTGCAGACCCTCAGCTGTGTTTTTTGTTTTGGGTATTTCTTTTTCAGTAGCCCCCTTGACTTTGAAAACGGAATCTTTGCACACACGCAGTGACCAAGGGAAGTGACCAAGGTGAAGATGGCCTGGGATCTTCACCCAGCTTAACTCAAGATCCTGGACGAAGTGAAACAGTCCCTACCTTTGACACATGCTCACTCTGCATGATTAGTGCAATGAAAGCCCCTCCCTTGTGCTTACTCAGATATTCTGCTGTTTTGTGGAAGGTACAAATTTGCTTTAGAATGCTGTGCTTACCTTTCTGTGCAAGCTAAGTTGATTGCTTCTTCTGTGGTCTCGAAGTGTGGGTGACACACTGCACTTGTGAACACTACACGTTTTAGGCTCCCCACCACCACCGCCAACACCCAAAACTCTCTGTAAATGTAATGATGTTGCAAGACAGCACTTGGCTTATTCGAAGGAAGACTTCCGAGATGTAAAGCGGGAAGAGTGACTAGAGGTGCAGGTTCAAAGGGATTATCTTTCAGCTCCCCTGTGCTGACACTAAAGGTACTTGGGTATTTGGTTAAAGGCTCTCCTAGAAAACTGCTTGTTATCTTTGCCTGAAGGAACAGGGACTTGAATTTCTAAATGCTGTTCTCAATCACTTTCAGAGTTGTTTCCAAGTTGCAGTCAGGAGATCTTTCCTAATCAGAAGGCTGACTATTACTGTGTTGGCCGTGGTACCCCCACAGTGTTACTAACTTGCTCTGTGGTAAGAGATCTGCTCGCCGTTACCACCTGGTAGATGTTGGTAAAGATTCGGTAAAGACCCGTGTGGAAAAAGCACACACCGCTAAATAGAAAGGAGTCGTTACAGTAAAGTCATTTATAAACTCTCAGCACTAACTAGTGTCCAGCTCTAAATGGGACAATTCTTTATAATATTAAAGGCTTATTAGTATCAACATTCTTCTGTTTCCGTAGCTTAATGACTTAGAATTTGTCTTTCCTTCACTTTAAACTATCTGTACTATCTAGCATCTATTAAATAAAACACTTTTCTCCAGAAGACACCGTTTTCTAGCCCTCGCCCTCTGAGTCTTTTAACATCCATTCCAGTACGTTTAACACATTTCCTTTACCTTCTTCCAAAGGGAAGGAGGGCCAGTGGTTTGTCTTCTACTGGAGTCTAAAGGAGTTAAGTAGGTCATCATATTTGTGATGAGACTTGCAGAGCATGCCCCTCTCTCCCCACTGCTGCTTAAAACGCAGAGACAAGCAATCAGAAGCCCCCTGCAGGGGCTTTACGCCGCCCAGGGACTTGTTGCCACAGGGGCACTTGGGTCGTAGCTCTGTCATTTGTCCCCGTGGTAGAAGGCAAATTATCTCCAGATCTTGCCATCTGTATAGTTTTGGTTGACTTCAGTGTCATATCAATCTTGTTTTGGGTTTTCATTCCCAGCTTATTTTGTGGCTTTTTAAAAAGTGGATTGTATTGTGAAATTCTGTGATTCCCGGTGGCCAGTATCTTGGATTCCCTTATCTGTTTCACAGCTTGCCTCTCTTCTCTTCCTGAGAAAGCAGCACACACTGTATTAACTTATGTCTCTTGTCAAATGAGGTTGGTGTCTTTGTGTTTTGTCCAAAACTATATTGAAAAATATAAATATATTGTTTAATGCAAATGAAGGAATGCAATAAAGAATACCTATACTTGAAAACACTCTGTAGACCAGTATTTTATACAAAACCACATGGATAACTGATAGGAATGGCTGAAGAAGAGGGGGCTCAGAAAAGGCCCCTCCTTGCTTTGTTACAACTAACTAGCCTAAGGAAATAGATGGTTTTTATTTAAAAATCTCCGGTTTGGGGCGCCTGGGTGGCTCAGTCAGTTAAGTGTCTGACTTCAGCTCAGATCATGATCTCACGGTTTGTGAGTTTGAGCCCCGCCTTGGGCTCTGAGCTGACGGCTAGCTCAGAGCCTAAAGCCTGCTTTAGATTCTGTGACTCCCTCCCTCTCTGCTCCTTCCCTGCTTGCACTCTGTCTCTCTCTCTTTCAAAAATAAATAAACATTAAAAAAAAAAAAAAACACCTCTGGTTTTCACTATTTAGGACATATAGTCATTTAAAAGGAAAATAGATCACTAGCATATTTTAAGAAGTTAATGCACCACAAGAACCCCACACTTACTTTACTTATTTCCACCTTATTAAAAAACAAGTTATACCAAAGCCATAAGTGGGTTAGGAATAATCCAGAAAGGAAAATTGTTTCTCAGAATTACTCCTTCCTGTGAAGTGCATAAACCAAGGGATTCAGAGGCTCTCAGTGGGATTTCTTCACCTGTTTCATGTTGGAATCCTGCATCCTTTTTGCATTTTTCTGAGCTATCGGATCTCTTAGCCTAAGAGCCCAATCTTCACAGGTGGATCCGGTTGGACAAAAGGCAGCCCGGAGAACCAGCAAGGCTCAGCGGGAAGAGGTCGGTTTCAGAGCCTCTCGGACAGTGGGGTCGGCTCCCCAGGAGGAGCCTGAGACTACCCTGGTCCCTGTGTAGCCTCGAGAAGGCATGGTCTGGTCGCTATCCTCGTGCCCTGCACAACCGCGCTGGGCAGAGCAAGAAAGCATCTGGGGTCACAGGCCTGGTGCCAAAGCAAAGGAGACCCCGGCCCGCTGCTGCCTTCAGTTTTTTCACACACGGATGCACTGGGAACCAGCTAGTTTTGTCAGGAGATGTAATTAAAGTCTCAGAGGAAGGTTATCTCATCCTTTCTGTTATTTGTACATCTTCACTCAAATACCTTTAAAAGTCTATAACATGGGGTGCCTGGGTGGCTCGGGTGGTTAAGCAGCCAGCTTCAGCTCAGGTCATGATTTCCCAGTTCACAAGTTCGAGCCCCGCGTCAGACTCTGTGCTGACAGCTCAGAGCCTGGAGCTTTGGATTCTGTGTCTCCCTGTCTCTCTGCCCCTTCCCTGCTGATGCTCTGTCTCTCTCTGGCTCTCAAAAATAAACATTAAAATATATATATGTGTGTGTGTGTGTGTGTATATATATATATAAACAGAAAAACGATAATGGTGGCTAAGTTCTGAAACATGGTTTGCCTTAAGGCTGTCTTTTCATGTCCTGAAACCTACAGTGAACAGCCTCTGCTTTAAGTTTCCACAGCAAGTCATGGAGTAGATTTGAGTGTGTAATCATGAAATCCTGGGAAGGAGGACTGTGGGAGCACCAAGTCTGTGATCGACAACCGGCCCAGCCCAAGCACAGAAGGTGAAAGCAAGATTCCCTGGTCCTCGCCTGGCCGCTCGATTCAACGGGGAAGGTCTGGGTGAAAGTTCAAAAAAGCGCGTACATTTCAGAAGTCATCGCAAAGTGAGCTAAGCAACTCTTTCACTGGCAGGTGGTGCCGAGGCTGGGCCCTGGAGGCCGTGCTGCGCAGGCGCTGTGGCATGGTAACGCCTGGCAGAATGCCTGTGAGAGACAAGAATCCCGAGACATGAAGACAGAATTTGCCAGGAGGATGCATGTTTGAAATTTTCCCAGCATACGGTCTCACCACACAACTGACTTTGTCCCACTATTTTGATAGTATAAGATTAATGGCAAGGTAACACTTGGCCTCCTAGAAAGTTCTCTGTGAAGCTAAGAGAAATGACAGCGGAGCAACCATGATTTTGCTGTGTGTGTGTGTGTGTGTGTGTGTGTGTGTGTAGATCAGCCACAGCTCACATGTCCGTCCACACACCACGGGCGGCGTGGATCTACCACTGGACCACTGGATACCATACTTGGTTGCACCTAGAATAGCCTCACCATCACCTCTCCCCTGCTTTTCTTTGCCTTTCCTTCCCCTTTATTTATTCTTTATCCTGTCAGCCTTGAACGCACACACTTTCTTCCCTTTTTTCATAAAATACTGCTTTGAAAGAAGTCTTCTCATTATATTGTCTCTTTTGGATCTTTTTTTTAAGATTAAAAAAATTTCTTTAATGTTTATTTATTTTTGAGAGAGAGAGCGCAAGCAGGGAAGGGGCAGAGGGAGAATGAAATGGAGACACAGAATCCGAAGCAGGCTCCAGGCTCTGAGCTGTCAGCACAGAGCCTGACACAGGGCTTGAACCCACAAGCCATGAGATCATGACCTGAGCTGAAGTCGGACACTTGGCTGGCTGAGCCACCTAGGTGCCCCAAAGATTTTTCTTAAGTTTATTTGTTTATTTTGAGAAAGAGTGCATGAGTGGGGGGAGGGGCAGAGAGAGAGAGAGAATCCCAAGCAGGCTCTCATTGCAGAGCTCAACACAGGGCTCCATCTCACAGAACCATGAGATCATTACCTGAGCTGAAATCAAGAGTCGGACGCTTAGCCGACCGAGCCACCCAGGCGCCCCTTGGATCTTTTTTTTTTTCTTAACTTCCTCTTGTTTTTAGATGTTTATTAGTATTTATACTTATGGAGAAACTGAATGTTCAAGCACTGCAATAAACTGTTCTCTTTAATCATAGTATATGATTAATCATAGAAAGGATTACAAATGGCCTTGGTAAGTATGAATAGGGACCATTTAAATATTTGGCAATCTACTAGGTTAAAAAAAAAAAAAAAAGGCACCCAGAATGCTGGGACGGTGGGTAGATGAGTATTGGCTTTCTGTGAAAATTAAGTACAAGATGAGCAGGGCTGTAGGCTACGGAGGTTTCCGTATACTTTCCATGTCCAATTTCTTGTGCAGCCGATACCACTACTTTTATGGTTTAAGCTTTTCAGAGACTAAAGAAAGACACATAATAGGCACAGTGAAGTTCATGAACTTCTAGTAGCCATTCCTAATCTAAGGTTAGAGGTCTGCCTTATAGCACAAGTCAGCCCATCACTACCACAGAGGGCGGACCGACCGCTTTATTTTCATGTTAGTTTTTCTGTGCAGCGACACGAGTAAGATTTGCTTCGAATATAGGTAAATCGAGAAAAAGAAAAAGCATCGTAGCTGTGCTACATCAACCGAAGGTGACATTTTATGGGTAGGTCTGAAGACCAAAGGATTGCCTATTGTCATAAAACCGGGTTATAGTCTCTTCACGATTGAGAAGGCGTTGCTTGTGAGCTTCAGGTGAGTCCCTTTGAAGCAGCGTTTTGAGGACAGAATGCCCTTCCCGGAGCGTGCCCACTGGTGGTTCCTTTGTGCCCAATCTCAAACTTGAAATGACACCTGTTCCAGGCCACCCAGAGGCCAGGGCTCACCACTTCATCATCCTGACCCACCTACCCCTTCTGTAGATTAGCTAGCAGCGGGGGGGACCATTTCCAGTCAGGTCTCGTTTTCAATAGCGCAAATCCTATTTTCCCAATAAATGGAGTTGAAAACATGGGTGAGGAAAGGATTAACCAACCCCGTGGTCTGCTGGCCTCGAGCCACGTCTCTGAGTGTCTGTGACATTAATTTGTGCGGTAGGAGTGCCTGAGTCTATGAAAAGCATTAGTGCCCCAACTGCTTGCTTGCAGAACTGGGAATTATCTGTTGGATGTTGACTTAGAGCAAAGCAAGCCTGAAAGAAAAGTCCTGCGGTAGAGCAGACCTACTGTCCACCATGTTTCCGATGATCCCGCTTAGAGAACAGAGGGAGTGGCTTTAATTTGGGCCACTAACTTCAGGGTGTAGGTCAAGGCCAGCCCACCGAGAATCGGATCCTCTCCACCTCCTCAGCATGAATCTGAAAACTCCACACACTGTACAATGTATCCGTTTTAAGTTTGTTTACCTTCTCTTTAATGACTTAACAGAAAAAAACTGCATGATGAAATATATTTTCTCCAAATATATATATATTTATATAATATATAATCTTAGTTAACTCAAAGGTATATACATTGTATAATAAATAATATTTATAAAAAGAGACTTTTTGAATATAAAATCAAAAAGATCAACAACTTCTACAACTTTTTACAAAACTTTGGATACAGCAGGTTGGTAGGAAATTTCTGTTGGATACTATTACCTGACTACGGCAAGAATAATTACAATGCACTCAATGTACTATTATTAAATAATTACTTGTCAGCTACTTGAATACGCCCCAGAAACATGACTTTATCACTTTTAATATAGAATACATAGATATGAAAAGACTTTTTGAAAATTTGTATCCATTCTGCTGAAATAATTCTCACATAAAGCAAGCATTATCCGGTGGACATGATTTAAAACATGAGTCTAAGGTGAGATGGGGAGGGGCATTTCAGACTCTCTGGAGAGGGGATGGGATGTGTATCCTTATCAGGGCTCGTTGCCAGCAGATGCAAGAGGGCGGGCATGGCTTCTAGACAGTGGCGGCAAGTTGGCCTGAGCAAGCGGGGAGATCGCTTTGACCCCCGGTACCTTAGGTCAGTGTTAGGCAGACCAGAGAGAGGAGGGAGAGAAAGAAGAAATGACTTTGTTCTAGTCTGCCTGCTGCATCTCCTCTTCCCGATGCTCTTTAAGATGGAGCTGCATTGATTCGTACCGTCCGATCCGCCTGCCTCTGTTCTGCTAGCGCTAGAAGACCAGTGTGGAACAGGGGGGATCTTGACCGTGAGTCGCTTTACCCAAGGGACCAAGTGACCACCTGACCCCCTAAGAACACCCAATCTCTTGCCTTGGTAACTGCACACGTGGGTCCTATCTCAGCATGCAGGTGAGGCCGGAAGATGTGTGTTAAAGAACTCTATGCCTCTGTTTACCCACACAGGCCAACAAAAGAAATGGAGGCTGGAAGACAAGTCTTTATCAGAGAGGAAACCAAGCGAGTTTTAACCTCTCCAATCTATGCGTCACCAGATTGGAACTTCAGGACTAGACTGCCACTCTCTGACCCTCTGCCTACCAAGGCGACCTAGACTCCCAACTGCTCTCCCTGGGATTGTCTTTGTGGAGAATCTGCAGGTGAATGGGGCTGGGAGGGATCGAAGGGCCCCGTCTGAAGGTACCACTTCTTGCTTTAGGAAGCCGCCCGAGCTGCAGAAGTCTTGCCCCCTTGAAACAGAACCTATTTACATCAGCCTCTAAAAATCCACAACAAAAACAAAACAAAACACCCCCACCGTACTGCGTCACTGGTAGAAGGCGCAGAAGGGCGATGGGAGATGGGCGGCTCTAAATGCAGTTCCTAAGAGCCTCTTGTGCAGAACCGGGTTACAGAGAAAACGAGACTGAGAACACACAGCTGCTCTTCAAACAGCTTACCAGGCCACCCAGCGCTCCGGGTTCTTCAAAACTCAAAACCCTACTCCCACAATCGCCTTGGGCCTCCCTACCACTTTATCCTAGCTAAACCTATGGCTTTTGTCAGAATGTGGAAGTAGATCAGATTTGAACAGGAGGAGACAGAGAAAAGGAGAGACGGCAGGGGTCTGTCCTACTTCGCAGCGTCCCCGGAAGCAGCGGTCTGGAAACAGAATCTTGCCCGTGCTCGGGTCTTCACCACCAGGCAGAGAGCTCCCGGGAGCCCAGCCTGTTCGGTCGGAGTAGAATTTTTTTTTTCCATTTTTATTTTCTTTAACATGTGCAAAGATAAGCCTGGGGTCTGTTCCTAGCAGACCCTAGAGAACTAAAAAGAAAGCCCCTTCTTTAAAAACCACACACCATCCAGAGCAGGGTGAGAAACGGAAGCGAGAGTGCGAGGGAGGCCTCCCCGTGAGCGGGCGGCTCGGGTCCGGGTAATTGGCCGCCCGGGCATCTGGTAACAGTCCGGGTGCCTTGCGGTCTGGTGCTGAGGGCTGAGCCCGGCTCCAGGTCCTGCTTCCCAGGGGACTTCGGTGACTCTGCCCAGCCGCACGCTTCACCCGTTCCCACTGCCCTTCGGAAAACAAAGAGGGAGAATCAGAGACGTAATTCCCTTCCCAGAGAAACCACTCGTTGGCGGGCCGAGATCAGAGGCTGCGGACGGGAGATCTCAACGTTTCTCATGTGCTCGGGGGTAATGGGGAACGTAAGTGGCTTTTCCGTACCCCCCCCCGCCCCCGCTGTGGGGCCCCCACTGAGGAAGGGCGCAAGATTCAAACAGGAACGGCAGGGCTGTAGCCACCACAGTCTCTTTACAGGAATCCGCTCTGTGTAGAGACTGGGGGGCGAACCCTGCCAGTCGGGGGGCGGGGGGGGGGCGTTCCCAGCTAGAGTGGACCCGTGCCCTGTGCTTCCCTATCTCACCAATAGTTTGATGATGAGCCGTCCACACAGGAGCACGTCTATTTAATTAACTATAAATAATTCCTTCTCGGGAGAGCACTGACGTGCACATCTGACTCATTTGGGTACTTACATCTCATAAAGGATTTGAGCCCCAAAGCGCTTTCGTGGGCATCCCCAGTCAACCCTCTGCTCCTCAGGGAGCTGACAGGGCCAAGGGAAGATTATTTTACGGGGACAGAAACCGAGGCTTAGCAAGATTAAAGGGACATGTCCGAGGTTTTGCAGCAGTTAGGGCCAGACCAGCAGTTAGGGACAGATCGAGCACTGAGGGCCAGCCAGGCCCCCTGACTCTTGTCCAGGGCCCTGTCCGGCTTACTGGGCTCACAACATCTGTATAACAAGGAATGAACGCGGTACTTGCAAGGGAGGAAATGAGTGGTAAGCGTGAGACCCAGAAGCTACTGGAAAAGATGTTTTCCCCACCCCGGAAAGACCAGGAGTCTCTGGCCTTCCTATGGTATAAAGCCATTGTGACTGGGGCTCCCCACCCTGTGTGGGGGGGGCACATGTCCCTGCCAGCCTGTCTTGAAAGTTCCCATCTTGCCCCCGGGGTCAGTGTGGATGAAAAGACGGGAGAGGTAAACCAGGTCTCAGCCAACCTGGGGCCTGTGGCTTCTGATCCAGCCCGGGCGAAGTCGCTCGTGGAGGTCAGCTCTGCTTGGCCTGGGAATCTTTGCCGCCTCGTCGGCCCATGTGCCAGGCCCTGTGCGGGACTGGCTCTTGTCCCCAGTCCACAAATGAGGGAACCAGGGTGCAGGGAACTAAATAGCTTGCCCCAAATCAGTCAACCAGTAGCCTAGTTGTCTAAGGGCACCACACTGGGAGAGGGTCCTCCACTTGTCCCAGAGCAAGGGCTCCAGAGTGACCGGAGAGGAGGGGCCTGGGGGCCCCAATCTACGCAGACACGGCATCTTGAAACCATGTCTGTGTAGCACTTTGATAAAGTTGGAGAAGACACTGCTCAACTTCAGAAATGGGAGAAAAGAGGGCTGAAGCTGTATTAATTCCTCTTAGGATCAGTACTCATTCCAGGGGTGGAAGGCAGGGGATTTTCTGGAGACCGAGGGTCAAAACGACACCTCCTTCTCTGCTTGGCTGATGGGTCATCTTTGCTGCCCACCTGGAGGAGGGGAGGTGCTGGAACACAGCTGCGGGGGGCTGAAGCAATGACCCCCCCAGAGCCACCGATGGGGCCTGGGCTCCTGCCGCTATAGCCTCTGCAGGAGCCACACATGAAGCTTCCTGGAGGCAGAGACCTGGACTCAGCGTCCCCACCCCGGCAACGGGAGAGCAGGACAGATGTCCGGTGTTAGTGCTCTGAAATCCGACTTCCCCACAGCTCCCTCTCGGAATGGCCAGAGCTCTGTCCTGCTTGATGGTGGGGACACCATGTTGCCTCTGGCCATGGTGGGCCACGCTACAACGGGCCTGTGAGCTCTTTCACGGTCACTAACTTCTGTCCTTGTGAGAAGCAAGAAATGAAACTTGGCCATCTCACTGCATGAAGACACCCTCATGTCACGGCTCTCTGACAGCATCTATCCCTCTCTATTAGTATTAGATTCAAACAAACATTGGGGCGCCTGGGTGGCTTAGTCGGTTAAGCGTCCGACTTTCGCTTGGGTCATGATCTCACGGTTCGTGGGTTCGAGCCCCGCGTCGGGCTCTGGGCTGACAGCCAGCTCAGAGCCTGGAGCCTGTTTCAGAGTCTGTGTCTCCCTCTCTCTCTGACCCTCCCCTGCTCACGCTGTCTCTCTCTGTCTCTCCTAGAAATAAATAAAACATTAAAAAAATTTAAAAAAAAAAAAGATTCAGACAAGCATTCACCTCTGTCCTCCTCTCTCCACTGGCCACACCGAATTTAATCAGACACCAACAGAGTACCAAGCACCAAGTACCTCCCGCTGCCTTTCTGGGCTCCATCCCGGCCAGGTCATAACCTGAGCTACACCGAGGGGCCTCCCAGATGGGCTGAGCGAGTCCCCTCACCAGAGCTCTCCCCGTGACCATGACATGGATTCCCCCACACCTCAGAGAGGCCTGGCCCCGCCCCCAGGCCCGCACCACCAGCTCTGAAGTGCCCTCTGTGGAACTGCATCACCCAGTGGGGTGCTCTTCCCTGCACTGTTCCAGGGAGGAGGGTGGGGGGATGACCCCAGCAGGCGAGTTCTTTGCAACGAACCAAGCACTGTCCCCAGGGTCCTGTCACAGCACCCCTGGGGAGGATGGCGGATAAGGAGGCAGCTCTGTAAAAACTCTCTGGTCAGGGGTGCCTGGGTGGCTCAGTCGGTTAAGGGCTCACGATCCTGTGGTTCATGAGTTCAAGCCCCGCGTCGGGCTCTGTGCTGACAGCTCAGAGCCTGGAGCCTGCTTCGGATTCTGTGTCTCCCTCTCTCTCTGCCCCTCCCCTGCTCACGCTGTCTCTCTCTCTCTCTCTCTCTCTCTCTCTCTCTCTCAAAAATAAATAAAAACATCAAAATTAAGAAAAAAACAAAACTGTCTTGTCTTGGTCCCCCCGATGGCAAGCGGTGGCAGATGGACCAGGGCTCATGACTCTATAGACTAGGCTCCTTCTCAGGGCAGAGAGGAGGAAGAAGGGGCACAGTGGCCTCAGACCTTCCACCACCAAGACTCTAGGACCACCCTACATCGCTCCTGACCTGTGCTGACCTACGGACGCAGGGGCCCGGCCCCTGCGTGTCTCCCACGGAGGCCACCTCTGGGAAGCTTGGGAACATAATCCACCAGCCTTTGATGCCTTGATTACTCACCACCATCACTCTGAACTTGAATCCCTCCTCCTCCCCATCCCCTTCCATAAACTCTATGAGAGTGCCCCCGCCCCACCCAAGCTTCAGATCTGTCAGGATATGGGCTTATATACACCACTCCCCCCCGCCCCCACCTCCTCCAGGTCGGTAGGATTTATGCTTGTGCAAAAACTTGCCCTCTCCGCTCGAGGTGGATGCAAAAATGACTCTGCCCCAGGGATAAAAGAGGATCTTTGGCCTACTATTTCAAGTATTCTAACCCCCTTGTTTTATGGTAAGAAAACTGAGGCCCACGAAAGCGGAAGAACAGGAAATTAAGGACTTCCTGGAACAGGGCAACTCGGGTTGTCCTGGCTTCCAACACCACGGTGGCCTCCTCTGGCTCCACAGATGGTCAGCAACGATAGCCAGTGGCCACGCAAAGATCTGACCTGGCTCATAAGTGACTAACTTGCATACAAACATTAATCAATTGCTTGGAGTCCTGTGTGCACCCTCTCGCGTTATCTGTGCTTTGGGCGATCCATGAAAGCTGCCCAAAGGTCATTCCACCGAAGCTTGGGAAATCCTGGCTTCCTGTTTGGGCCCTGGAAACCTGTGTGCCTCAGATAGCTCAGAAATAGAAGCGGGTTGCTGGAGAAGAGGCGTTGGGCAAACCCAGCTTCCCCCCCCCCGCCGTACCTCCCCCCTCCCCAGCCTCCCCACACCGCCACCCTACCTGGCTCCCTACTTGCAGGTGTGCACATCGTAGATGCGGATGCACTCCTGACAGCTCACGTAGCAGCACCAGTGGAAGATGCAGTGACATTTCTCCTTCCGCTTCTCCGTCCTCGTGTTATGGCCGCGGCCACAGCAGAGCAGGTCACAGCCATCGATGCCATGGGAGGTGACATTGCAAGTCCGGTCCCTGGTGCCAAAGGAGCCCGTCTCGGGGTTGGGCTCGCAGAAGTTGGGGGAGTTCTCGTAGTAGACCAGGTCCCTCTCGGTGGGAGGCTTGAACAGCGCATACTTGGCGCGGAGGGTCTCCACCCAGCCACGGGATTCGCGGTGCTTCTCCACCACCATCTCCGAGGCACTGTCGTACTTGTCCTTGAGGAAGTCACCGATAGCGCGGAAGTCGGGCTGGGCCCACCAGCAGGTCTTGACCTCGCAGCTGCCTGACAGCCCGTGGCACTTGCACTTGAGGTGCATGTGGTCCAGGATGGTCTGGGAAAGAGGAGGAGCAGCTGGCCCCCGGAACAACCCCACCTGGAAGCACGCCTAGGCCCTCCCAGGCTGCCCCCGCCCACCCTCATCCCTGGAGCCTTCTCCATTCCTACTGGGTGCCAGGAAGAGAACGGATTGGGGACCAAGGTGCAGACCTAAAAATGACGACCATAGTCGCCCTCCCTTTCACAGCCCAAGCATTGGCAGAAATCACAGCCATTTCTCAAAGCTGCAGGAAGTAGGGATTGTGATCCCCGTTTAACAGATGGGGAAACTGAGGCTGGGAGCTTAAGTGACTCGCCCTAGGTCAAACCCCCAGAGGAAGGGGTAGAGGTTGAACTCAAAGCCAAGCCCATGGGTCTTCACAGCCCTGCACAGGCAGTCGAAGTGCACTGGATGGGCTGGCGGGTACCTGCTCCACAGGCCACCACACAAGCTGACACACCCCTGACGCACCCCTGGGCGGGTGGGCGGGCGCAGGTGGGGAACAGCCCAAGGAGAACGGAGGATGAACAGAAGGGGTGATTGTGGGGTGTGGGGGGGGCTGAGCTCCGCCAAGGGGAAAGAGGAGAGCAGGGAGCCCGGGATGCATGAGAGTCACAAGAAGGGCAGGGTGGGGCAGAGGTGAGGTCAGCCGGGGGACGAGGGTGGGGGGGGGCCAGGGACAGGGTCCGCGAAGGGGTACCGGACAGGGTCGGGGCGAGGGCGGCCGCAGCTCACCGTGCGGCCCGCCTCGTTGTTGTGCTTGTTCATGGCGGAGCGCGCATCCGGCCTGTTCTCGCGCGCGTCAGCGAACTCCCGGGACACGAGCACCCCGAAGTCGGCATCCTCGCTGCAGCCGCCCCACTTCCAGCCCTCGCCTGGTGGCCCCTTGTGATGCGAATCGCAGCCGCAGATGGTGGAGGTGCCCTCGGCACAGGAGCGTGTGACAGCGAAGGCCACGCCGGCAGAGGCAATGGCGTGCACAAAGGCCGACTCGCGGGTAGCTGCGGGGAGGGCATTGCTCAGGCCGGGTCCCGGGGGGGCAGCCTCTCTGCCTCGACCTCCCCATTCGGGAAGGAGGCCCCGAGGAAAGAGGGAGGAACCAAAGGGCCCTTCCGACCCCCTTTGACTGGCCCAGTCTCTGAGGTATCCCCACTTTACAGATGAGCAAACTGAGGCCCAGGGCAGTAACTGATGAACTCGGCCTCAACACCTGCTACAGGGCAGAGCCGAGGCTGTTACAAACCGCGGTGGGGACTATAGCTCTGGCAGGTTGCTGAAGAGATAAAGTAATCCTGTTCTGTCTTAGCCCCAGGGCCCCTGCCTCCCTCTGAGCCCAAACTCCAGAGACCACAGTGCAGGCCTGAGCCTTCCCACTCCCGAGGGAGCCTGAGGTCTGTGGGCGGGAAGCCTGGGAACCGACCCCCTAAACGTACCCAAGTCCATCCATTTCCCACCAAGATGCATTTGGGCAGACCCTTTCCTTTTCTGGGCCTCAGTTACCCTCTCTGTAAAACGGGTATAACTTGCTTCCGCCGCCAGAGTTCCTGACCAGGAGGGCAGTGGCCTGCATCCCAAGCCCTCTGCCCGCCACCACCGAGAGGATCAGAAAACGAGGCAGTTCCCCTGGTTCTGCCCCAGCGTCCCGTGAAGGAGAAGTAGAGATTCGCTAGGGTGTCCCCCCAACCTCCTTTTTACTGATAACCACCTTTGAGCGCTCAGTATGCACCAGATTCTGCCCTTCATGTGCTGTAGCTCATTCAATCCCCTTAACCACGAGGCAGAAAGTCTTAATATAGGCCGTTTTTACAGACGCAGACATTGACGACCACAGGGCAAAGGCCTGGAAGACTACAGTCCAACTATCTCTCTCCTTACAGGCGAGGAACCCAGAACGGGAGGGGACCTGCCCAAGGCCATGCAGGCCGGCTTAGGAGCCAAGGCTTGTGAGATCGCGGTCCCGCACACAAGCAGGAATTCTGGTGGCCTCGCGGGCCACCTGCGGAGGAGCCGTCCTTCCCGCTTCCACGAACGGCCCCGCGGGCTCAGCGAGCCCGCGCAGCCCGGGCGGCCGCGGCCGCGAGCGACCAAGGCCAGAGGCCCGAGCCCCGGGGCCCCCACCGCCCGGCTCTCCCCGCCAGCGTTCCAGCCCCCGCCCTCCCCCAGGCACACGGGGGCGGCGGCGGCGGCGGCGAGGGCCAGCGCCTCGCTTCCGGCCGGGCCCGCGGCCTCTCGCGGCGGCGGCGGCGCCCGGGCCCCGGGCCGCGCTCGGTTCCCAGCCCCGGGGACGCGGGGGCGGCGGGGGCGGGGCGGGGATTAGCCTGGGAGCGGCGCTGACAGCCCCGCTGTGCCGGTCCCCGTCCGGCGGGGCCCGCTGGGCCGCTCAATCCGCCTTTGTTCGCGCGGTGTCACACCGCATTACCCGCATAATGCGGCCGCCGGGCCCGGGCCGCCGGGCCGGCCGCCACCGCGTAGCAACGGGCGGCTCCCGCGGCCGGGCC
Source organism: Hyaena hyaena (assembly GCF_003009895.1). Lineage (NCBI taxonomy): Eukaryota > Metazoa > Chordata > Mammalia > Carnivora > Hyaenidae > Hyaena > Hyaena hyaena. The sequence goes on from NW_024081009.1 coordinate 1,572,809, forward strand.
GCGCCCCCGGCCCCGGCGCCGGCCCGCGAAATCCCCATTGAAGCGGCGCCCCCCGCCCCCGCGCCGCGCCGAATGGCCAGAGGGCGTGTGAATGGCGCGGCGGCCGCAGCGGGCGCGGGGCCGGGCCGCGCGGTGGGGGGCGGCGCTCGGGCCCCTTTCAAGCCGCCTAAGCCCCTCCGGGCCGCCCGCGCCGCCCCGCCCGCGGAACGCAATCCCGGGCTCGCCCGCGCCCCGCCGTCGCGGCCCATCGCCTTCCGGCCGCCGACCCCCGCGGGCCACCCCCCGCGGAAGGCCCCCTACACGGGCGCGGTGCGTGTCCCCGGGCCCGGCCAGCCGTGGGGAGTGGGCCCCGGCCTCCGCGGAAGACGCGCGCCCCGGGCCCGGGCCCTGCCACCCTGGCTCTCCAAGCCGGGGGCGGAGATGAACTCTCGGCTGCCTACGCCGTGTGCGTGGGGACTTGCCAAGGGCCGCGTGCCAGCGTGGAGCCCAGGGCAGGGTTCGAACCCAGTTCACGGCCCGGGCACTGGGCGCTAGTGCGTGCGTGGACCCCTTTCCCAGACCCTCCTCGGCTTCATCAAATTCGTAGAGTATCAGGCAAGTTAGCCCAGCTCCCAGCCCCGGCCCAACACAAAACTGCCCTCTTGCAGTGAACAGTTGAAGGCAGGTACCGGAACCCACGACGGTGATTTGAAACATTAAACACAGACGTGGATGGGGAATTAAGCTCAAAGGCCCGATTTTCATTGCCAAATGTCCCAAGAGGGTAAGAGCAATCAGAAGGCGAGTCTCGCTTTTGGGGAGCGCGTCTAGACGCCAGGCTGTTTGATTAAGTGCTACCTGGCCCGAGGTGGGGCACCGGAAGGCGGTGAGACCGACACACCGGCAGGATCTGGTTTGAAATGCAAACCGCCGCCACTTGGCCCCAATTAGAGGCCAAACCTTTTATGTAAACAAGAAATAATTAGCTTCGGTAATAGAAGCGTAAAGAGAATCATCATCCATTGATTCGCTAATTGCTCTTCTGTCCCTTGACAATGGCCTGTAGGTCAGAGGACTCAGCACACTTGAGGCACAGGTAAAGGGGGCCGGCACACTAAAATGTAGGGGATGGGTCCCCGCACTCTCCAGCCTCCCCGGTCAGATCCACCTGGCTCTCAGATCCCTTTTCCTTCCGCTATGAACACAGTTTTGTAAAAGGATGGAGGGCCAGGCTCACCAGTTTGGGTGGTAAAGCCCTGGTCGTGGTCGGGAGGGTTCAAGTTGCTGCGGAAGAGAAGCCGTGGTCCTAGGAGGCCAGCTGGGGTCATTACATTCCTGGACACTGCAATTCCTCAGAGTTGCCCATCGTCAGCCCAGAACTCTCCAGCCCTAAAGTCCCGTCTCCGGAAGCAGTTGCCCCCCTATCGCTCTCTCTTGGTCATGTTTGAGGTCAAGTTGTGTGAACCCCATTCATCTCAGGTGCAGTGGGTTAGACTCCTGGGTTGCAGGAGGGCTGGACGTTACCCGGAGGCCAGCACGCCCCCTAGCCCCTCCACAGTCCGTGGGGGCATATGGGGACCAACGGGATCTTCTCCCTGAAATGTTTGGGGAGTTTGCAATGCCACCAGCTCCAGGCAGTGTCCTCAACTCCAGAATTTTCTAGATGTGAGGGACCTAGAGGGGGTGATCCCCTCATCCCACCCCAAAGCTGAATTTGCATAGCACTTAACACAGTGTGGGAAAATGTCACAACCGTCCACATCAAGGCCTGCGCCCTCCACTGTGCAGCGGGGAGGGGGCATGGGGAGGAAGGCCATGGCTGCCAGTCCTGCCCTAGGATCTCAGGATACAGAGCATCTCAGCGCTGCTCAGCCTCCGGCGGCACCTGGGAAGGTGTGGCAGCCATGGTGACAGCCTGGGTCCATCCAGCGAGGGAGCCCTCGCAGCCCTGTAAAGGCTGTGGGGCTGTGACCAGCTTTACTGCCCTCTCCTGAGGCCCCTGGACTGGGAGCTGAGGCACCCTGAGGTGGATGCCCTCCCCCAGTCCAGCCCCCCCCCCCCACCTCCTACCCGGCCCAGAGACAGTACCTTTGTCTAGGACGGGCCCAAAGATGGCCAGGCTGTCGTCTATGGTGGTGCAGTTCCAGCGGCGGCCTCGGAACTGGTGCTGGCACTCTTGGATGCCCAGCTTCACGCCCTCGGCCACGCTGGGCATGATTTCGATGTAATTGCGGCAGAAACGCAGCTGCTTGGGGACCAGGCCTGGGATGGAGCCGCAGAGCAGGGGCTGCGAGCCCAGCGAGGTGTACTGCTGGCCCAGGGCCAGGGACCTGCAGACAGACAGAGAGAGGGGTGGGTGGCATTGCCGGCACAGGGCACACGGTCCATCATGGGCATTGTGTCTTCCTCGTGAGCCCTGTGGAGCAGGCGGAGCCATGGAGGGCCCATCAGCCTGAACCTGTGGCCTTGAGAAACGTGGCACCTGAATGTGCTACCTTGACCTCTAGAATACACTATCACTCTTCAGAGCTCTGACCCAGGCCAAGTCAGCCCTCTGATGTGAGCGTATCTGACATGAGCATGGGGACCGACAGAAACCTCTCGTGGGGGCCCTTGGGGGCAATGCAATCCCATGAAAAGAACCCTGGACTGGAAAGATACTACTGGGAGCCCAGGTTAAGTCCCTCCTAGGCTCTGGGCCATTTGCCCTGATGGGCATTGAAACAGTTGGACTGGACAGTCTTCCAGGGAGTATAAGTTTCTCGAGCCACACAGAGACCCCGATGATCTATGGGAAATAACGCAAACCTAAATCGAGGAAGCTGCAGGAGCTGGCCTGACCCTAGTCCCATCTCAGATAAAGCAGGGAAGCAGAGAAGCCCCACTTCCAGTGGGGAACGTGTACAGGCATGTGTCTGAGGTTTGCACACATACGTACACACACACACTGCCCATGGCAGTGCCCTTCCCCGGGACGCTGCCTGCCCAGCCCAAAGCATCCCAGTGCCTCCCCAGGGAACTGATGGCTTCTACTAGGTCCTCTGTCCTTTGTCCACCAGGCCCTCCAGGACCACCTTGGGAGCGTCCTATAAGTTTCTAGAGTGTCATCTTCCCCCTCCCCCGAGATTGGGGCTTGGCTTTGTTGCAAGACAAGTTTAGCTCAGTGTCAGGAGGGAGAAGATGTCAGATCATACTCTCCCAGCCAACACTCATGACCTTACTCAAGTCACCTCACCTTTTAACCCTCATTTCTAAAGCCTCTCAGATTTTATTAAGAGTCAACAGAAGGAAAGGTCTTGGGGGGAGCCAGGGAAGGAGGAACAAGAGTTTAAATAACTAGAAAAACCAAGGTGCTGCACTTCCGCTCTCTCCCCCAGCACAGGAAGAGTGGAGATGACATTTCATGGGAAACACTGAGAAAATGATCCGTGGGTCTCAGTGGTCTTTAAGATCAGTTGCAATCAGCCCTGTGATCAGGACAGTGTAAGCTGAAAGAAGAGTTGCGTTGGGGCCCTTTACATCCAGCACTGACCCAAAGCTCCCAGTCTGGCAGTGAACCTGGTCAAGCCCCCCACCCAAAGTGATGACGGAAGCCTTGGGAAGAGGGTCAGAGGACCCGAGATGCAAATCAGAGGGGAAACAACACACACACACACACACACACACACACACACACACACACACACATGCTTCCTGGACTAGACACAATGCTGAACCAAATGTCTGCCATTTGTCAGCTCTTATTGTGTGCTTCGTTTCTGATCAGTTCTCCAAGGTGGAGAATATTACTATCGCCCAGACGAAGAAGCGGGGGTTTGGGAAGGAAGTTAGCTTGCTCAAGGCATTTTGATGCCAGGTTTGCGGCATCCTCACTGAGCGGAGTCTGTCCCTTGGGTTTGCTTCACTGGATCCTTAGAACGGCTGTATGACACAGAAGGGGGCCTTACAGCAGCCCTGGTTGCAGATGGTGTAGCCTTGTGTACCGAGTAACCAGCCAGGCCCGCAGAGCTGCTAAGAAGTTGCTCATCCGGCCCCAGGCCACCTGACTCCAGAGCCTGTGGGCCAAACCACTGTACCACCTGCCTTCTGGGCTATGCCTGCTGGGGTTCTGAGGAATGCAGGCCTGGCCCATCTGTGGCCTGAGCCACACCACCGATCCCACACCTGAGTGGGATAAAGCAGGTCAGCCCAGAGCCCCTGGATGGGCACATGGCAGCCAGCACCCAATGGGGCCCTGTCCTGCTCCCACCCTGTTTCCAGTTATAAACAGGTTATCGTGATAATAATGATATTCAAATATCTATTCCCGATTATATGCTGGGCGAGTTCTAAGCGCTTATGTCTCTTGCCTTATGTAATCCTCATAGCAAGTCTATGAGATAGGAAGTTCATTATCATTGTTATTGTCCCATTTCCTAGATGAGGAAACTGAGGCCTGGAAGCCAAGTAAACTGTCTGCAGGACTACAGACAGAGTTGAGCCTCCCTCCCAGTTCAGACTGCCACCCAACCCGCTTCTAGCCAGCACCTTCAGCCCAGCCCCACAGCCGCCCGGGGTAGCACCCCCATTACCGGAGCAGGACCCAAGCCCGGGTTGGGGGTAGGTGGTTAGCACAGCACCATCTCGAGACGGCGGCTTGGGAGCAAGGCTCTCCTGGGAAGAAGCCCAGGCCTCTCCCACTCTCTCCGTGGACATTTAGGACCTGAAGCCCCATTTGAGAAGGACAGTCGGAGACAAGAGCTGAGCCCCAGTGGGCGACTCTGCCAGCCCACCTGGGTTTGGTCCTGAGTGTGTAGCCATGAAGACCCCCCTACAGGAGTGTGGTGGTGAGTCCTTGCCCCCTCCCCATGCGTGTCCCAGAGCAGCATGGGGAGACCTGGCGCCTCCTTCCCAGCCTCCGCATCCCTGGCCTCAGTCTCCCCAACGTCCCCACCACAGGTACCTGTCCACGCCTGTGTCTGGCACGTGGATTGCCCCTGAGGTGGCCGCGCTTGCCATCAGTTCGGCCTCCTGCCCCCACCACACACTCTCATCGGGGCCGGTCTATCCCACAGTCACTTCCGGCACCAGGGGCCCTGTCCCTGTCACCTCCCCATTTAGTCGCCTGCTCACCAGCCACGGTCCCAAGGGCCCCAAGTCTCCAGCCTCTTTTTGCCCAGAGATGAAAGTGGGGCCCGAGGGGTACTCGGGGGGGCTTCCTCTACCCCTTCCCCTCCATGACTTTCCTTCCTCGTCCTTCCTAGCTCTCACCCTGCCCCTCTGCAGGCCGGGCACCCTCAAGCAAAGCGGAGCCCTGGCCCAGAATCCGGGCCCACGAGAGGAGCCCTTACACACGCGTGAAAAAGCACGAGGCCCATAGAGAGGGGTGGCTTGCCCACGGCTGCACAGCCGGCAGGGCGGGGCCAGGTCAGGCTGCTGGGGAGGGAGACCCCGGACTAGAGATGCCCCGCGATCTCTTCGTGTCCACTTTCGGGGGCTGCTTCTCGTCCCAGCTCCAAAGGAGCTCCCGGCCCCCTGGTTTCACCAGTCCCCTCCCCCAGCATCCAAGGTGGGTGGCCCTAGCCCAGAGCACCCGAGCCCCAGGCACCAGCTGGCGTGGCTCGGCTGGCCACGGAGGCCCCAGCTGGGACATGCCTCATCCCCTGACCCTCCTCTGAAGGACACCAAGGCCTCGACGCCCGAGTCCGTCCCCCTGTACGACTGCAGTGTCTCCTCCAGCCCACGCCGGTTCCCGCTTGTCCTCTGAGGTCACACGCAACACCGGCGGTTGAATGACCATTTCTTTGGCACCTCTGTGCCCGGCGCATCACATACGCTAGCTCATGAAATCTTCACGACAGCTCTGTGAGGTGGGCGTTGTCGCCCCTGTTTTATAGATGGGGAAACTGAGGCACGGAGAAGATGGGCAACTTACACGGGGAAGTGGCCGAGCAGAATTCAACCCTGGGTTTGTCTGACTCCAGGTATGACACCCTCTGAAATGAGTCTCTTCTCAGAGATGAGACCTGTCCCCTTTCCCGCCAAACCCTGGCTCCTCCATGCCGTCTGGGGGCCAGCCAGCTGTGCACCCCGGTGCTGGTTCCTAACTACTGATGGCAGATGATTTACTGAGCCTTACCATGCCTCAGTTTCTTCACCTGTAACATAGACATAAGAGGAATAAAGGATGGTCATGGGGTTACCGTGTTTAGGGGGTGTCCCAGGCACTCGGTCCCTGCCCTGTCAGCACCCTCAGCCTCCTGCCCTCCACTCCTGACTTGATAGAACACATCAGAATTTTCAGAGCCCCTTCTCGTCCATCACTGGGAAGGATGCCTTGGATCAGAGCAAAGTCAGCCCCTTCCTCAGTAGCTCAGTCCTAACCGGCGTGGCTGGACAGATCTGGCTGAGTGCTAAAGGGAACCCCAAGGGCAAGGGCATGGAGACGTTTCCAGGATATTCCTTGCGACGGTTTCAGCTCAGATCTGGCAGTGAGCAAGGCCCTCTGGGGATGGGGGTGGCGGGGGGGAGATGGGGCTGAGTGCACACGGTGCTCAGGTCTGAACCTTCACTGCCACAGACGTGTCAACTCAACTCACAGCTCCTTGTCCCCATTCTGAGATGCACGTTCCCCTGGAGGGGATGCGGGTCACACAGTGAGCCTCATTCTCCCCAGTTCTTCCTACCAAAGTGCAAGTGGCCCTGGGTGCTTTGCCGGGCAGCCTCACGCATCCACGCCTCCGCCCGGGCTGAGCCCTCGCCCAGAGTGCCCGTCCGCTGCCAAGCCAGTGGCAAGCACCATACCCATCCTTCAAGGCATGTGTCTTGGGTCACCTCCTTTCTAAAGACTTCCATGGGCTCCCAGACAGAAGTAACCCCTCCTGCCTCTGGGTCTCTGCTCTACTTCATTCGAACCTTATGGCAAAGGGCTGGACTCATTTGTCTCGGAGTCGATCCGGCTGTGGGAATGTGAGTTCCCTGAGGAAAGAGGTCGTGTCTCCTCCCATTTCTCCAACGCCTCGGCCTGTAACACACGCGCACACACGAGCACACTTGGTCTACCGAAGGGCCAGGCACACCCTTGCTAATTCTCAAGGGAAGGAATGAAGGAGCCACTCCTTCTCCCAAAGGCCAGTCCGATGCCCTTTCCTTGGGGCTTCTTAGCCTCACTGCCCAGGAATCCAGGCATCCGGAGGTCTCGCCTCCGCACAGGACAAGACTCCTCGGTTCCGCTGAGGAAGTTCCTCTGGTTAGGACCTTCGGACAACAGCCAGGCTCCCAAGGGAGGTGGGGACCCGCCTGGCACCGGCAGCTGGTGAGGGGGAGGGCGGAGGGCACTTGCAGGCCTTCCCAGCTGGGCGGGGGCTATTTATACCCAACTCCTGGCCTTGCCCTTCCCGAGGGCCCTGCCACCCTCCCCTGAGGACAGCTCGTCCCCCACCTCTACCACCCACCACCCAGCTGGGCTAAGGACAGACACCGGCAGCCAGGCAGATGGACAGAGCTGGTGCCAGCAAGCAACAGGCTGCTCGTGGAGCCCTCGACATTGACCTCTCAGTGGGAGACTCCCTCTCGCAATAGGCTGGCCTTGAATGCGTGCGCTGCTTTATCAGACTGCCCCCGCACCCCGGTTCTCTCCTCTCCCCGACGACACCTCCCGTCTCCAGGGGGCCAAAGGCGGGCCTGCGTGGCGAGCTAGGGCAGAGAGAAAACCTGTAACCAAAGAATGCAGGTCGGCCTGGGTGCTGACTTGACTTAGACGCCACGGTGACACTAACAAGTCTCGGCGCAGTGATTGTGTCCCGTCCAGTGACGCTGGCACTGTCAGCCCACAGGTTCTACCATCCACCCACCATGGCCTGCCCTGCGTCGGGCTGACTGTGTGTGGCAAGGGGTGCAGACTGTGCTGTCCCTGCCCCGCTTTCGTTTGAAGGATCCATTAGGGTTGGACCCCGGCTCTCAACCGAGCCTCTGCTGTGGCCCAAACTTGTTTATATTTTGTACCTTGCCCCCCACCCCCAACACGATAGGGTTTTAGAGATTGGAGGGGCCTCAGGGGTCACCATCTCGGGTGTTACGGATTTGTTAGCTATTTTTTCCAAGTGGAATCATACACAGCCTCCCTGTCAACTCCACTCTACATAAAACAAATAAAAAGAGGAGCCCGTTCTTCAAAAAGCTAAACACAGAATGACCACATGATCCAGAAATTCCACTCCAACCTACATGCCCAAGAGATTTGGAGGCAAGAGCACAGTCATGCGTAAATCAGTCTCACGGCAGCGTGACTCCCAGCAGCCAACGGGAAGGCACCCCAGGTGCCCGTGAGATGAATGAACGTGGCATAGCCACAAGGTGGAATATTATTCAGCCAGAAAAAGAATGACATTTGGACACCTGCTACAACATGGATGAACCTGGGCAACGTGATGCTAAGTGAAACAAGCTGGTCGTAAAAGGACCAATATTGTATGGTTCCACTTACGCAAGGGACCTAGAGCAGGCAAATCCCTAGTGACAGAAGGGAGAGTAGAGGTTACCAGAGGCCGGGAAGTGGGAGGGAAGCTATTGCTTAATGAGTACAGCTTCTGCCCCCACCAACGGACCCCACCAACAGACGAACCCTGAGAAGCGCTAGTCTAGTCCAAGCCCTTCCTTCTCTAGCTGGGAAGACTGAGGCCCAGAGAGGTTCTGTCATTTCCCCAAGTCACACAGTCACCTATGGGCGGGGCTGTGGAAGATGGGGAGGGTCACAGCCCAAGGAAAGTCTCCCCTTTTGCTCCCTCCTGTCTTCGGGTGAGCCCCGTGGCCAAGCCTGCCCTAGTCATGCCTCTTGTGGAGTCATCAAGCCTACAATCTCTGCCGGCCCAGGCAGGGCACCTGACATGGGTGCTGGGAGGGAAGGAAGGCGACAGAACGGGACAGAGTCAGAAACCACTTCCTCTGCAGTCACCTCTCTCTCTCTCTCCTCCAGAGTGACCACCATGTTTCTGGAAACCCCTACAATAACCCAGTGCTTGGTGCTCCACCTGCTGGCTCCCAGGCAGTACTGGACAGGTGCCCTCCCTGCTCCTGGGTCCAGGGGGGCTCCACCCCGGCCAGGGACAAGATGAAAACTTCCAGAAGGAGAAGGAAAAGTTTCAAAATGGGCAGGAAGTAAAGAGCCAAGTGCTGGTTTGGGAACTCAAGGCTACTGCCTTTGCATTTAGGTCAAGAGGCCCTCCGGCTCTAGTAGATGGCTCAAGGGGAGCCTGACCAGTTCAGTGGCATGTAGTTCATGGGGCAGGGCCGGGGCAGGGCCTGGGGAGCCCTGATGCACCTAACTCCAGGAACTACATGGCGAGGCAATCACTTGTTCCTGAGGTGCTCCTGGCGTGGCAGGCCTCCGGCTGGGACACTCACCTGGTGACTTAGCAGGGAGCTTGTGACACAGCAAGAGAGACCCAACTCAAGATTCACAAGCCACGTCTCTGCTTGCCCAGCCACTGATCCTCCCTGGAGCACATGTGGGCCCCGTGGGTGCAGAGCCACTATCTCAACACTGCCCCCATCTCAGTGCAGGCCAAGGACAGGGAGTCGCTTCTGAGTCCCAAGGGGCTCCTTTACCCCCCGTGATCCACAGAGCAACCCTAGACACAACCCAGCGATGCCTTCTATCAAGGAAGCTGGGAGATCTCTCGGGACCTCGGCTCATTCACTCAGGGGGCACGAATGCCTGAGTTTTCTCATGTGTCTCCGGCAGACTAGGCAGTGCCCTTGTTGATATACAGGAAGGGAAGGGGATGATGGGGAGCCTGGAAAGGGTCCATGCACTGAGTTGGGCCCCAGAGGCCCCAGAGGAATCAATGAAGGAGCAACTGTCAGAGCTTCTGAGCCCGTGGCGGCCCAAGCCTCCTACTGGGCTTCCCGTCTTGATTTAGTCCCAGCCATCCATGAGGGCAGTAAACATGTGGAGTGAATGGCGGTGGCTGCCCTGGGGAGGGCAGGTTGAAGTCTTCCTTTGGTAAACAATTTCATTCCCCGCCTATTCCCTCAACACACATTTGAGTGATGACTCGAACTCGGGCAGAGCGCCAGGTACTGGGAATGTGGAGGTGCCCTAAGCCACGCCCCCGGAGCACCCAGACCAGGAGGCATCTGTCAGTTTCAAAGCCACAGCATTTCCCCAGCACCTACTAAATCTAGATGCCGTGGGTGCCATCAGCAAGCGACAGAGGGTCCCAAGGCCCTCGTAACTCACAACCCTAGTAACCGCCAGGCCAGAGAGCCCATGGTAGGCAGGAGCCGAAGCAGCCAGGAAGCCAGAGGCGAGAGGGTCCCAGACAGTGGCGATCACAAAGGCGTGGCTGGGGCTTCCTCAGGAGGAGCTGGGTGGGGGAACAGGAACCAGCCCCAGGCACGAGGTGGGAGAGGGAACCGCCGTTGTCCCACCCCAGCTGGAGCCCAGGAACAATACGAGGGAGCAGGAGGGGACAGGGGTCTTGAATACCAAGCTCAGTCCAGGCAGCTGGGGCAGCACCACAGGCTCCTAAACTGGGCTTGGGAATATCCATCCGTTAGACCAAGCCTAACTGCCAAGTGGGCCCTGGAGGGTAGGCTCTAGTGACCCAAGGCTGGGAAAGGGAGGCTGGTGTGACATTTATGCCAAAGAGAGTCTCAGACTTGGCTGCACGTCATGACCCCTGGGGGATAAGGTTCCGCTGTGCAGCTGGCTGGGGCTGGGCACCACCATCCGTGTTAGGGGCCTGTGGCAGCGGGGCTCAGGACAGAGGCATTAAGGGCAGAGAGGAAGCTGTGCCCAGGGATGGCCACATGGGAAACAGCAGGAAGGAAGAAAGCACGGCCAAGGGTTTAAGTCAGGAGGATCAGGAAGATGGAGATGATGTCAACAGAGAAAGGGAACTTAAGAGGTGAAGCAGGTTTGGGAACAAAGATAATAGATTGTGGGGACCAGGAGACACCCCCCCAGGCACCCCGTGTCCAGACAGTGCTGGAAAAAGAGCCTAGAAATTCAGATTTGGGGATCTGTGCCGGAACTATTCGCTGGATGCCGCCTAAGGCCTTGTCCCTCCGCAGGCGGCACATGGTAAAGGGTGAGACCACCAGGGAGCCACGTGGTGTGGGTGCGGGATGCCACGCGCCAAGGCAGGAGCCCCAGCGGTGCCTCGAGGCCCCCGAGACAGGGGCCGGGACCTCACAGCAGACGGGCTCACACTACAGGCTGAGACACGGGGTGGGCTCACCCAAACCCCTGCAGGGGCCAGCTCGGTTGGGCCTCACGCAGCCAACGTTGGCACCAAGCGCCCACGTCTGCCTCCTGTTTCCCGGCATTTCTGATGAGGTCCCCGCGGCCAACGTACTTGGACAGAGTGAGTCACCACACCCTTCCTTCGCCCTGGTCTTTCCCTCTTCCACTCTCGTCCCCACCCTCCTCCCTGGGTGAGAGCTCTGAACGCGCATTAAACCATCAGCCCACAGTCTCTTCCTCCCGTGGGGCCCCTCTCTGTGCACATGGGAGGCACCTCCCAGCTCAATGCTTCTCCTACCTGGGAGGAGCCCTTCCCTCTCACCCCGGGACACAGGTGTTCGGCCTCTCCCTCAGGTCGGCTTGGCTGAAATCTGCACCTTTAGACTTCGGTCCGTATTTTCTGGACCTATAGTGCATGCCCCAAGTCACCGCGGGTGTGGCAGGAGCAGGAAGATGGGAGACTGGGGGTGAGTGAGGGGGAGAGGGGGTGTTCCAGGCCAATCATCCACACCACCACGGAGGATAAACTCACACGTTCCCAACAAATGAAACCACAGTAAAAAGCCATTCTCTCCCATTGGGCGGCCCTGAGGACTCACGCGGGAGCCTGAAAAGAGCCTCCATATCTTCCTTCCTCTGCCTAAACTCCCCAACACAGCTCGCTGGCCACAGTGGCCCAGTGGCCGCGTCTACATTCTGCGAGTGACTTTGACAACTTCCCTCCGCCTGCCACCTTCTAGACGTCCCCGTGTAGGGCCAAGTGGGGCCCTCTGGGGAGGTGAAGTAAGACCACTTGAGAGTCCAGAGGGGTCACAGCTCTGGGCAACTGTGGGAGGAAGAGAAGGGTGGGGTGGACACTCAGAGCCAAGGGGTCGATCAAACACTGAGTCCCAGTCAGAGGGAGGGGAGGAGGTGCTGGTCCTGAGCTCCATCCCCTCTGTCCTGCCCCAGTCCCCGGAGCCCTGTGGGATGTTTCTCTGGGGAGAAGAGGGAGGGAGGGAGGGGAGGGCGGGCCAGCCTCAGCTGGAATGTTACAGCTTCTGTTCTGCAGAGCAGCTCCCAGAGCGCCTGGCCTGAGGCTCCCGCTGATCTGATAAGATGTGACAAGGCGGCCTGAAAAATGTTGAAACCTGTAAAATGTTTAAACCTGTTTTTTGTTGTGTTGTGAGCATGAAGGTTGTAGGGTGTTTTTTTTCCCCCCTCTCAATTTCATAGGAAAGTGGAGCTGGTCAGAGTGGAGAAGAGGAGGGTGGGGGAGAGGGCTTGTCCCCTTCAGCCAAACTGGGAGGCAGGGCTCAGGGCAGGATGGTCAGACCTGGGGGGAAGGAAAGGAGGGTGAGAACCGGGAAGAAGTGGGGTGAGTGGGGGCAGAGATAGGCCTGACAGAGGCTGGGGGGGGCGTGGAGTGGGAGAAGGTGAGGAGAGTAGAGGGAAGAGTTTCTGCAGCTCTGGCCTGTCTTGTGCCTCCTCGGGGCTGTGTCCTCCCTCAGCACCGAGAGGACACCGTGAGCTGGGGGTCCCCTCCTTCAGGCAGGCGTGGGCCCAGGAAGACTCACTGGGGGGCCCGGAACTCCCTGAGCCCAGGCGGGTGTCCAGGCCCAGAGCCTTGCCCCTCAGATTCTCCAAGGGTCTCCCGAGAGGCACTAAGACACAGGTGGACAGGTGCCTACAGGTGATCGCAGAGGGGAATCCGCTCGCAGGGCCCCTTGCTTCGCTGAGCAGTTCAGGACTCACGGCGGAGCCCACATGATCTTGTCCTGGTTCAACGGTGTCCTCCACGGGCCGAAGCCGTGGCCCAGTCTCTGCTCTCGGACACACTGAGGGTTGTTACGCTCTCTCCAGATGAGGCCACTGAGGCCCAGAGACACGCAGTGACGTGCTCCGGGTCGTGACACTCCTGCCTCTCGGTTTGGGGTGACTCTCTGAAAGCTCCCTCCCAGTGGGTCCCGGCTCTCCAATCCGAGAGATGCAAAGGATTCCAGAAATTGCCGTGGGACCGGGCGTGTCCAGGATGCTCACTGGGACAAGGTGGGTGTTTCACAAAACCCTGAGAAATAAAAGTGTCTGCCTGGAGAGTCCCTGTGGGTCTCTTGCTAGTTGGAGGAGGCAAGGGACCCCAGAAAGGCTTGAGAACCATCCCGTGAACAGCCACACACGTTAATCATTCACAGTACCAGGCCGTAGAATGTCGAAGCCGGGTGGGGTCTTGGACATCATTAGTCTACTTCTGCAGGGGAAACTGAGGCAGTGTGACTCGCCCAGGGCTCCTCCACCGATTGAAGGCAGCACAGGGAGACAGCTCAGGCCTCGGGACCCCAGTCGGAACTCTGTCTCTCTTACGCTGTGCATGCAGTTCCTTCTCAAAGCCTCAGGTCCCAGGGCTGGAGCCTGCATTCAGGACACGTGCATCATGCACGTGGTGTGTTTAAGATGCAGCTCCGCCCTCCTGGGGGGTTGGCCCCTGCCCTGGTGCATGCGGGGCATCCCCCCAGGTGACCACAGTAGTGGCAGAGTATGAGAAATCTCATTCAGGCTGGAAGCCACAGGAGGGTGCAGTCAGGGAATCCCTCTTCAAAGGGGCCACCTTGGAGCTGGGCCTTGCAGATGAGTTCAGCTGGGCCAACTTTGACTCCTGGATCTCGGCCATCCATTTCTTCAGTCTCCCCTTCCACCAATCAGATTTGATATAACCTTTTCCTAAAACCACGTTTGCATCTTTAGCTCATTCCAGCCTGAGAACACTTCTCCCCTTCCAGCTCCTCCAGCCCCTACGTTCTAGAAGGCAGAGGTCAGATGGGGGAAATGGACTCCACGGGGTCAGGCTGCTGGTTCCGAGAAGCCACATCTGCTGGTTCCCAGGCCAGGATGTTGTCGGGTTCAAGTACCACCTTCAAGCCAGTTCTGGTAAAAGACAAGACAGCCTGCCCAGCCTTCTTGTTCACGTCAGACCCCCATTCATCCATCAGGGTTCGATTTAAAAACCCTCCTAATGGTCCAGTTTGAACTGGTCCCTCTGGGTATTTCCCAGTTCTTCTACGCACCCCAGGGGGAGCTTAAACACATTCCATCGAATTGTCCATTGCTTCTGTCTTTCGCCACAGAAACTGAGTTTGTTGAGAGGCTGAACGATGTCACTCATTGGTGCCGGACAGGCAGCGTGTCCGCCTCACCAGAGGCCCCGCACTCCTGTGCCTGCGGCCGCACTGAGCGCACCCCCTGACTCACCCAGCCGTTCTCAACTCCTCTGGTCCCGCAGGCTACCATCAGGACAAGCTGAGGGCAGGGGACAGCCCCACTGGTTCTCTGGGCCCGATTACGCAGCTGTCTCTACCATCCCGAAGTCCTTTGTTTGAATTTTAGGAAGAAGCCCGGGAGGGAGAAAGCACAGAAAGCAGAATCACTAGGCTGGGATTCTTCCCAGGGCTCGTCTGCAGGCTTGATGTGTTATCTTCTCGCGAAAGAACGCATATGCTAGGGCAAGCCCTGTGCTGGGCACTGGGGGGCACAGACGAGTGTGTGGGGGACCCCTCGTCCCGCCAGACCTCCCAGCAGAGTCTGGGGGCTGCCACCAGATCTCTCACGCTCCTCCCCTACTGGGACCCAGATGCCCACCCACCCCGCCTCACACCCAGACGGCACTGATCACACACACTGGGGAAGGCTGGGGTCTCGAGGACCTCACCTACATCAATCACCCCACCTCTGCTCCCTCGCACCACCTTTCAGGGGCCCCGAGGACAAGCATTCACTGGCTCACTGCTCTAGTCGGGGGTATGGGCTGCGGCACTGGGGCATTCGCATCACTTTGGGTGGTTTCGAAAAACACAGACACCTGGGATCCAAAGCCAGCCCTGATGAATCAGACTTTCTGGGGAGGAGTCCAGAAAACTGGATCGTTAAAAACCTCCCCCAGAGTGTGACAACGGCATGGTGAGAGGTGGCGCCATGTGCAGTACCCAGCATCCTGAAGGAAGTTCTCTGGTCCAGAATGTTTGCCCTGAATCTCCCCAGGCTTCGAGAAGTAACTGTCATCCAGTCAGGAAACAGGAAGGATAGAGGAACAAGCCAAACCACACGATAGGGAAGCAACCAGACAAATCGAGAATGTGGAACGGCACACAGGGCTACAGGCATGAACCTTCCAGAAGTCCATGTCATTTTTTAAAAGCGCGCGTGCGCGCGTGTGTGCGTGTGTGTGTTGGCGGCGTTGGGTTGGACGCTTTAGATTAAAATAAACTTAAGAGACATAACAACCAAAAAGAACTGGAACCTAGTGTGAAAATCCTGGCAAGGAAGGCATTTGGAGGATTACTGGGGGAAATCCGAATCATTAGGAATCACGATTAATTTTGTTAAGTGTGATAATGGTATATGGCCACGGGGGTCATCCTTACATTGTGGAAATCCAGGGGTGAAAAATCATGATGACTATATTGCTTTGAAGTGGTTCAGCAAAAAGAAACCACACCGAACTGGGGGCGGGGGTCTTTTGGGGGGCGAGGGGCGGGGCAACTGTGGCAAAGTGTATAACAGTTGAACTAGAAGGTGTGCGTATGTGTGCTCCATGTGCTATTTTTTCTGTTTTCTGGATTAACACTTTTCATAATAAAACTTTGAAGAAACAATAACATTAAAATTCCTCCACACTCTGGACTTCTGGCGACAACCGGGAGGGACTGGGGCCTGAACCCCTGGACCCCAGGGGCCTGGGACCCTGAAGGCAGATGCACACGGCCTGTGCGTGGGGGACGCGGCCTCACGAGAGACTCCACGAGGTCACTGAGGCTCCTGGGCTCTCAGGGTGCTGCTCGCTCCCTGACTTTCAAGGTGGGTATTTCCACCACATTCCCAGGAGCTCGTCCCCGGGACGAGCAGAGCACGCTCAGGTGAAACCGCCCTGAGCGGCACCTGGACTTCCCCACTCTGCTTAGGGAGGTTCCACGCAAGTTCAAAGCGGTGGCTGGCCCCCCCCCCGCCCCTTTCCCCATCTGCAGCCGAAGCAGCTGGAGCGAGCCTCAACATCTTCCTCTGCGCCCCCTCCCGCCCCCAATTCACCAGTCCCGAGTCCTGCAGCCAATTCCTCTGCGGGGTCCTTGCGTTCATTCCCTCTGCCCTTTCTTCCTAAGGGGCTCATTGCCACAGGCGCCTTGATGGGGTTTTGCAAACATCTACTCAGCACCTGTTGAAAGCTGAAGTCCGGGCCCCCGTTCCAGCACTCTGAGGGGTGGATCGCTGCTTCTCATCCCCTGCTGAGCCTCAGATGGGCCTGGGGGAGCTTACAGCTGCCGAGGCCGAGCCCCCCGCCCAGAGAAACAGATGAAATGGGCCTGGTACCCCCTCCTTTCTGGGGTGTCCTCCACCTTAAGGGAAGGAAGCAGGGTGGAGGCTGTCCTGGGTCACAGAGGAGGCTCAGAACCTGCCCAGGGTGGCGGTGGGAGGGGGACCCCCTCACTCCCCGCCACCCATTCTCAAGGGCCCCACCTCTCTTGCTCCCAGAAGTAGCCCAACCTTTCTAGATGCTGGTGTTTCCACCTTCCTCTCGGGAAGGAGCCCTCCCTCAACATCCCTTCTCCTGGGCTCTCTGCAAATCTCCTCTTCACAGCCAGAGAAGCAAAACTTTTTTGACCCAGCACCAGCACACCGGTAAAAAGTGTTTGGGCGTGCCCCTACACACACACACACACACACACACACACACACACACACACACACACACACACACTTGGGTCTACAGCACCGGCTGGCCAGCTACCATGCTCGTATTTTGCGTGCATTACAAAACACGCACTAACATTCACTGGAAAAAGACGAGATAAAAAGTCTATTTCAAGAGAGATCACTACGGTTCCTGAGTTCCAGCCCCACCTCGAGCTCTGTGCTGACAGCTTGGAGCCTGGAGCCTGCTTCGGATCCTGTGTCTCCCTCTCTCTCTGCTCCTCCCTTGCTCATGCTCTGTCTCTCAAAAATAAATAAAAGCTAAAAAAAAAAAAGAGAGAGAGAGAGAGATCACTTCCCCCTGCAGCCTGATGCTTTTTCTGGTGACCTTCTTCCAAGCTTTCAATCCGACTGTCCTCTGGTTTTTTCCTGCCTTTACTTCCCCCTCTTGCAGCGGTGGGAATGTTGTGAGCCCTGGAAACTCTCTGCAGAGACGCGGCACACTGACTCCCTGGGGGTCAGGGCTCCCAAGGCACCAAGGCCTTCTCCTACTGGGGGTCCACATCTGCCCCGTTCTGGCCCACGGCTGCCTTTGTTTTGTGTCTAGGACCTCGAGGCCCCAGTCCTCTCTCACTGGGATGCCTTCTCTCCACGAGCCCCCGGTACAGTTCCCCCTCCCCTCTTCCGGCTCTGTCCTCACTCTCGGCTGCTCGCGGCCGACACCCACCCTGTCATCCCACCAGACCCGGCCACGTAAGTGCTGGTGCCACGGAGATTTCTATATTGTGAGTCCTGTGTTCTAGTCACGTTCATGACCAAAGTAGAAAGGAATTTCTTCCAGGAAGAGACACATGTAAGACAGACAAGAAAATAATCACATAGCACAACACACACACACACACACACACACACACACACACACACACAGAGCAAACATTTAAAGCAAAACAAAGAACCATTTTCTCTACAAATAGGATGTGTGTTCAACACGAAGGGCAACATGTCAAGGCATATTAGCTTCCGGTAAGGTCCCCTCAGGAGTCACTGCGGCCTGAGAGGAGGCCTGAGTCACCACAGACGGGAGGAGGTGCCCACATAAGCACAGGGAGGACGCACTAACAGGGACACCCCGAGCTCTAAATGAAATAAAGAAGAATGCCTTTACAGGTACATACCCAATGGTGGAAAAGAGAATGTAGGGTGTATTCTTTTGGGTAAAGAGTGCCTCATAAGCTCAGGAGGAAATAAATGACTGAATTCTGTAAGTAAGGTAGTGAGGAAACCAAGTTACTGGGTCCCTCGGATTGGTTATTTATTATGAATAATAACAGCTCTAACATTTATTGAGCCCTGACCGTGCAGGGAGCCGTGTAAAATGCGTCACATAGAATATATCATTTAATTTGCCAAAGAACCCACTGAGGTTATAATTACCCCCATCTGACAGGGAACCACATGGGTTCAGAGAGGTTGAGCAAACTTCTCTGGGGTCACACAGCTAGGAAATGGTAGCACCGTGTGGCCTCATTACGCAACCAAGGGGACACGTTTCTCGGGAAAGAGATGTTGATGGAGGGCGGGAAGAGAAGGAAATACATACTCAAGTCTGTCCTGCCCTCAGGCTGTAAACCCAACACCAGGGCCCCTGACCACGGGTGGGTCAGTCGGTCTTTCTTTCTTCTTTTGCATGTCGTAATGGCTCTTCCTTACTTGAGGTCTACTTGTCTGTATCTCAGAAAGGGCTAGACCCACACTCCAGGCATCCCCCGGAGGGGAGGAAACCTCCCTCTGAGGGAAGGGATTTGTGCGTAAGACAGGACATGTGAATTCAGGATCCCTCCCTGGAGGCATCGAAGAGGGGTCAAGGGAGATGACAAACATTCCAGCACCTTCCAGTTTGGAAAGCATTTCCCCATGCAGCATCTTGGTCAATACTCTCAACAGCCCTGAGAGATGGATACTGTCTCCACTTTACAAATAAGGAAACTGAGCTTCAGACAGGGGGCGAGTAAGTGAAGGGGAGGTGGGGTCTTCTGAGGTAGATTTTTATGCCTTGAGAGCAAAGGAAGAGGAAGGAGACTTTTGGGACATTGATGTGACTCAAAAACACCTAAAACATAAAGAGGAAAGAGGGAAGGAAGCAGAGACGACTGAGATCCCAACGGATGAGTTTAGACCTTGGAGGCAGTTAAGCGGCGACCACAGCTGTTCCCCCTGAAAGAATCCTGTCAAAGCTGGAAGGAGCACGGGGCTGGGTTGTCTGTCACAAAACCAAGGCCAAGGGGACCCAGTGTTCACACCCTCTGGCTCTGAAGCCCCAGACTGGGAGTTCAGTTGGGATCTCAAGGGGCTGAGGAGCAGAAGAACTCAGCCAACTAAGGGACTCTTCCCCGTCTTCCAGATGGAGAAGAACGGAATTCTGGTTCTCCTCCGTCCACACAGCGCACCACACCGCCATGGAGAGGTGAAGAGTCACAAACTCACCCCCTTACCAGATTCTCACACTAGTCAAGCTTTTGATAGACCAGCCTGGCCACAGATTCCTGAGAAGTCTCTCCTCTTTCCAGGCCAGAACGTTCTTAGCCTCACTTCTCTTGGTCCCTCTGCTGAACTCGCTGACCAATTCCCCTCACGGTGCCTTTGCCTGTGACACGCGATGGCCAGTCTCATCCATCTACCTCACCGCCATCCCTCGGAGCCACCGTTTTGGCTCTCGGGGCCTCTCCTCGGGTGCTGCCGGAGCCGCTGCTCCCTGCCTGGAATGCAGCCCCCCGACCTTCTCTGCTCCAAGATAAACAGCCCCTGGCGTGTTCGTCTTAAACCTCCTACATTCACGTCATCCCCCCAGCCCTTCCCTCGTCCTCACGTCGCACTTCTGTTGTATCGCGAGCCTTGGATGATGCTGGAATAAAGCCATGGCCACCCTGGAAATAAAGAGGACAGTCAACCCCATGGCTCCCGAGGGTCTCCTCTTAGGTGGAGAAGAGTGGAGTCGGCCTACAGGGTCTGGGAAGCTGGCCCGTGGGGAAAGGGATTCCAGCATATTCGCCCCAGAAGTCAGGGATGCCCCCCCACCCCCGCCCGGCCCTGATGCCCTCTTACACCGTCTGTCCTCCACCTAGATAACCTGCCTGGATAACGGCGAGCACAGATTCCTGCCTGCAGACATTTCCCGGGCACACACAGGGCCTTGGGCAAGGTGCCAGGGGGGTGATCACCAAGCTGGCTTCCAGTTTCTCTCCGCCGGTTCTGCAGCAGTGCTGATTCACGGGTGAGTTTGCCCTGGGTGCTCTCCGCGTCCTGCCTCAACGTCTTTGTTTTCCTGCGTCTACCACGAAGGCGGTGGCACCCCCCCGGGCCTCTCAAAGGACTCATTCTCGCTCGCTTCCACTCTCTCCCTTGTGTGCAACACAGTCAACCCGTGCAGTGCCATGGACCCCCATCTTTCGGGGCAGGACGGAGGGTAAAAGAGCGGATGGGGTTCTCAGTGGGGGTGCTTGTGGGCGAGGGCGCAGAGCAGCTGCCCCCCGGGTTAACACAGCCGAGCCGGCTGCCCGGAGCCCTGATCTCGTTGCTCCCACTCACTCCTGGGCCCGTCCGGGAGGACTCCACTTTCCGACGGGAAAACCACAGACATCGCCTCCTTCACAGAGACCGCAGGGAGGAGTCCTTGAGATGGTGCAGAAACGACAGCATCACAGTCCCTACTACAATGAACGGCGGGTCGCTGTTGTTCCGAGCGCCAGCACAGGCCAGCCCTGCCCTCCGTGTCGGGCATATTTCTTGCGCTTCACGCACATTAACATGCGGTCCCCTAACAACCTTGTAAGGAAGAGACTGTTATCGTCACCCCTGTCTGGCTAGGGAACCTGAAGCGCAGAGGTGAAGGAATTTGCCTGAGGTTACCCGGGAAGGTAGAGACACATCCAGCCTGGCTCTAGAGCCTGCAGGCCTGACCACGGCATTCTAGATCCCTCTGGAAGGAGTCAGAGGAGAGATGTCAGCCAGCAATCAGGGCCTGTGTCCCCACTTCCGGGGAGTACAGAGAGGTGAGGGTGATGTGGGTCCTGCCCTGCAAGGGCTCCTAGTCTCACCAGGAGAGAGATGCCTAAAAACAAATTACTGGAGGCTAGTGTGGGAGAGTGATCCATTCCTCTGTGGAGAGGGTCTGACACTGGCCACATAGCCGTGTGTCCCCAGCATACAATGACCAGGCTGCCTCTGACTGCTTCTTCACAGCTGGATGACCAGCCTATTGACTGATTGCTTCATTCATTCATTCATTCATTCACTCATTCGTGAATACACGCATTCATTCAATTCAAGCCCCTCTGGAAAGGGTACTCTGGACTGAAGTAGTTCACAAAGGATGATTCTTAAAAGCCAGAGGGGCGCCTTGTTGGCTAAGTTGGAAGAGCAGGCGACTCTTGATCTTGGGGTTGTGAATTCGAGCCCCATGTCGGGTGTAAAGATTGTGAAAGTAATGACTTAATTTAAAAATAAAATAAAAAGTAAGAAGTAAGAGGAATCACAGCCTGATTGCTGACAAAAATAAGGCCACAAGGACAAACTGATAGATGAAAGGAGCAGGAGAATCTTCCAGATGGCATTTTCCAAATGAGTAATAGTAGTTGTCTGGGGAGAGAGAAAAGGCTACCAAGTTCAGTACTTTTGGGAAACAGACTCAACAAATGAAAGCGAGGGGTCATCCCTGCAGGGCCTGTGTTGCTAATATGCTAATGATGCTAATATGCTAATGAGCACCATAAACATCAAGGGGTTGAAAGTAGCAAGTGGCACTTCCCAAACTTAATCGACCCCAGAAGCCCTTCTCAGCAGGATCACGTGGGTGGGGCAGGTGTAAGAAGCTCATGCACACATCCACACGGATCCACGCACATCCACGCACATAGGAAGCCCTGCTCTGGCCCAAAGGCATGCAGATGAGCTGGGAGCGAGGTAGCAGCAGTTAGGCTGGGAAGATCCTGCCCAGAAAGATGGCAGCCTTGAGCTGGATTCTGGAAAATCCTGGGAAGGCGATGGTCAGGTGAAGGAGTTTTCCAGTTGGAGAAGGGGTCCTATGCCTCTTTATCCTTATAGTAAGGCCTAAGGAAGTGGGGTCTCACCCCAGGGTGGGAGGGGGGATGGGCAAGGCCAAGCTGTGAGGACAGAGGTTTCAGGACACGGCTGCCACATCTGGTTCCCGAAGTGTGCTGAGTTGCTCGTGGCTTTTCTTCTAGAAGGAAGGAATCCAGGCTTTTGGATAGATTTAGGGGAAATATTCACCTTCAGATCTTCCCTGAAGTGTCACCTGGGAGATGTTCTGGCTGTAACTGAGGCAGAGAGAGGGCAGGGGGTTAGGGGGGACGGACCCTCGGTCTGACGGGGTTGCCAGGGTGGGACTTCCTGGAAGGAGTGGCATTGCTTCTGGAAAGTGGGCAGGCGTTCACAGCCCAGGAGGGCGCATTTGAGGAGCACAAAGAATGGAGAGAGGAGCCAGAGAATACAAGGTTGGGACTCGATTAGGCAACGTGCCCCTGTCCCTGAATGCCAGTGATGCCCTCTGGGCTTCAGGCAGAAAATACAAGGAGCGTGAAGGACGGAAGGCCAAGTTGGGGGTTTCCACCAGACACACCAGACACGGGCCATATGCTCTTCCAAATGCATGTCCTACACATCGCCCCGCCCTACCTCTGCTTCTGCCAGCTCTGGGACCTTAACACAGTCCCCTCTCTGCACAGGAAGACCACAGATCACCTTTGGTAGCTCCCAGATTGACAAAAACGAAACCACTTGATTCCAAGCGTCAGCGAACATGTAGAGCAAAGATGAGAGTTAGAAACGGGCACAACCTCTTTGAAGAGCTTGATGTCAACTTGCAAAGGGGAACATTTGCGCATCGTGCAACAGGCACCCGCATGAGCCCCCGTCACTTGAGTGTCTACCGCCAAGACACTCATCCGTTGGCGGGAGATGGAATCAGCAAGTGTGGTGTAGCCAGACGATGGGCTCTTACACAACTATGAAAACCAAGGCACTCCAGTAACATCCAGCAACATAGTTTGAAATTTAGAAACATATTGTAGAGGGAGAAAAACAAATTAGAAAAGACTGCATACAGCATAACATCTTTTTTATGATGCTTAAAAATAAGCAAAATGAAATATATATTGTTTAGGCATTCTTGGCTGGGAAACTATTATTTAAAAAAGTATTTTAATGGTTATTTATTTTTGAAGGGCAGAGCAGGAGCAGGGGAGGGGCAGAGAGAGAGGGAGACACAGAATCCAAAACAGGCTCCAGGCTCCGATCTGTCAGCACAGAGGCTGACGCGGGGCTTGAACTCACAAACCAAGAGCTCATGACCTGAGCTGAAGTCAGACACTCAACCGACTGTCTGAACCAAGGCACCCCTGGAAAAACTATTATTTTAAAGGGATGGGACAAATACACACAGTTCAAGATGTGGTCATGTCTAGAGGGAGATGAGGGATGGGCTAGGGAAGAGCACACAGACAAGACCATGACCTTGATCATGTTCTGCTTCTTCAGGAATATGGTGATTCCCAGGTTTTCATCTTGGTGTTACAACCTACATATTATGTGGTATGTTTTTTCTCTTGTGTGTATTAAGTATCACATAACAAAAAGTATTTTTTATCAGTTTGCAATAAAAAATGTTTTATTTTTAAAAACGTTTTAAATGTTTATTTATTTTGAGAGAGAGACAGAGCGTGAGCAGGGAAGGGGCAGAGAGAGAGAGGGAGACACAGAATCCGAAGCAGGCTCCAGGCCTCTGAGCTGTCAGCATGAGCCTGGCGCAGGACTCAAACTCACGGACCGTGAGATCATGACCTGAGCCAAAGTCGAATGCTTAACTGACTGAGCCACCCAGGCGCCCCAACAATCGAAAACATTTCAAAGAACAAAAAGCATTATATGGCCTCTCCGTACCTCAGTTTCTCAACATTCCTTCCTGTGGTCTAGAGGGCCTCTTTCGCCTCCCGCTGCTGTCCCTGGGACGGCCTGCATCCTACCCAGGCCTCCGAGTACCCTCAGCCTAATTTGCTCATGGCACTTGGCAAGGCTGAAATGGCCAGTGTCAAAGCCATTAACCAGAGCCATATTAAACCTACACAGACCAGTCCTTGGAACCCCAGTAAGAACTGACAGCTTCCACATCCGATTTGCGCTTCTCTTCCCAAGAGCTGCAAGCTGAGTATTTTGGCCGAACAGGACACTCGGTCAGAAGGCCAGGCCAGAGTTACGTTGCACTGGGTCCACCGAGTCACACACTTTTGCCACATGCCCATCACCCACTTCCTTCTTCAAATAGGTTAAGTTGGTTGGAGCAAAACAACATAAAGCATATGGCTTTCCCCAAGCGTGGCCTTCTCTATTTGGGAAGGAATTCAGATCTTTTTGTTGTACAGATCCTGGCCTGGGAGAGAATATTTTTATAACCCTTGCTGCATTGCAATGACCTTCAGAACATCCTTGAGTTAGTCAGTATTTATTCCCCTCTAACTATGTTCCTATATATTGTTTCATTTCATCTTGAAAACTGCCCTGAGATCAGAAATTTTACTCCCACTGTACAGATGAACAAACTGAGACTCAGGGATTTTTAAGAAGCTCCCCAAAGTTCCAGAGCTATTAAGTAGCACATCTGAGATTCACACTATGGCCAATATGACCCCACTTTCTGGAACACCAGGCTGCCTTCCAGCATCGAAGCTTTGAGGCTCCAAGCTGGACACCCTGAGGAATCACAGAGTGGGGGAAAGCACTGTCCCAGAGAATGGGAGCCAGCTGAACCTGGATGTGAACTTGCTCAGGAGGGAGCCTGGCTCGTCGGCCAACCAACCAACAGAATTACCAGCTGTGCTACTGCATTATTCCGGGTGGGAGGCTCCCTAGGGATATGAAGACACATCAGCGGAACCCTGCTCTCAAAGGCTGACCCTCTAGTCCGGAAGGCCAGTCAGATGCACACGAAGGACTGAGAATTCGAGAAAATACGTGACAAGTGCCAGCAGGTTTTCCCAGGAGGCGCTCACAGAAGGGCCCTGAGCCGGGGCTGGAAGGCTCAGCCTGTGACTGGCAGGTGACTCTCAACAGGGTCCCCTTCATCCCAGGACCCACTGGGTGCACCCTGCTGTGCTCAGGGGGTTCAAAGGTGATCAAGGGCAGGTCCTGCCCACAGGGGCCTCCAGTCTAGTCAATGAAAGACCTTTAGGGGCTAAGCCGGGCCGAGGGAAGGCCACCCAGAGACAATGTCGCCTGAACCCGCTTTGAAAAATAAACAAAAGTTCGAAGAGGTCCTTCGGAGGGAAGGCAGGGGTGAGCATAAAGGCCTGGAAGTGTGCGGTGGTATAAGCACAACCCAGACAATAACACAAGGAAGGATCGCAAAGTGCACGGGCTCCAGCCCCTCCCCTAAGTCTCACGCGCGTTATGTCCTTGACTCCTCATTTTACACGAGACATGAGAGCAGCCATCATTTTGCAGAGAAAACTGAGGTTCAGACAGAGAGTTTCGGGTCACCCGGCTGCTAAAGGCGGAACCATCTAGAGCTTAGGACTGCTGTCCCCCAAGCTCACAGTCTCGCCCAAGCAAGGAAAAGTAGGTCACGGGGAGGGGGTGGGAGTGGGCCACGAGCTAGGTGGGGGGCTCGGGAGAGGCTAGATCACACAGGGCATCCCAGGCCATGCCCGGGAGGAGGAACAGCAATCAGAGTCAGCTGAAGGCTCTTGCGACGGGCCACTTACAAACGACAAAACCGCGCAAAGAGGAAGGAAGCTCCTTTGAAGCTCGGGATGGGTTAAGTCAACGTTCCAGCTTAACAAGAAGGGATGTGAAGATGTGAGGTGACCCCAGACCATGGAGGGGCTGGAAGCGTTGCCCACGTAGAAGGCAGTCGGTGTGCTAAGGTGGACATGGCAGGCGATGCCAAGTTGGAGAAAGCAAGCCTTCTTCTAGATTCTGTGCAGGCGTGAGCCTGGGGAAGCCCCGTTTCGTGTCCACGTAGGCCCGGCTGGGACATTCACGGGGCCTGCGCGAGAGCGTAAGTAGAGGCTCATCTACCAGGTTTCGTATCAGGTTGATGCTGTTAAATATGACTTGTGCTGTTCACCTCCATGAGCTCTCCACTTTTACCTTCTGTACTGTGCTCTATGTATCCTTTCATAATGAATGAAAAAGTCATTCTCGGGGCATCTGGGTGACTCAGTTGGTTAAGTGTCTGACTTCAGCTCAGGTCATGAGTTGGCGGTTCGTGAGTTCGAGCCCCGAGCCGGCTCTGTGCTGATAGCTCAGAGCCTGCAGCCTGCTTCGGATTCTGTGTGTGTGTGCGTGTGTGTGTGTGTGTGTGTGTGTGTGTGTGTGTGTGTGTGTATGTCTGCCCCTTCCCCACTCACACTCTGTCTCTCTGTCTCTCAAAAACAAGCTAAAAAAAAGGTCATTCTCTCATCTTTGTTCACCACCTGAAAGGCTGGGTTCTCCACAGAGTTTTATGCTAGAAAGGTGGCATGGTGGGGGGGTGGGGGGCACCTGGCTGGCTCAGTCAGTAGAGCATGTGACTCTTGATCCAGGGTCGTGAGTTTGAGCCCCACGTTGGGTGTAGAGATGACTTAAATCAATAAATAATGTAAATACGATAAAAAGAAAGAAAGTTACATGGGGAGAGCCGGCCCCCAGCCTGCCGTCTGCCCATCCCCGTTTTATCACACAGCGGACCTCCCCAAAGAACCTCCCAGCTCCAAGCAGTCCCTGCAGATGGCCTCCCCTGGCTCCCCATTGGGCCCAGGGGCACCCACGCCAGCGACACCAGCAGCATGGTCGGCTTGACAGGGTGAAATCCAGACCGAGGTCTGCACGGCCCAGAAGCAGGCTCATGGCCACTTGGGCAAGAACATCCAGAAGCATGAGTGCCCAGAGCATTGGCTGGGGGTTGGAGAGTGTGGGCTCTGGGTGGGTACGGCCCCTGGGACCCCAGATCCCCTGCCTGGTGTGGAGGGGCACAGCCTAAGACACTTGAGTGGAGCCCTTTAAATTGAAGGGTCTGGCAGGACCGGTCTAAAGGCAGGTTGTGTGAATCACATAACTTGCAAAAGGATGTCAAGAAGCTGGAGAGAGATCAGAAGAGGAAAAGCAAGGTGGCTAAAGGCGTGCAGGAGGCTGGGTCATCCAGGAAGGATCGTTCTGGAGAAGAGAAGACTCAGAGAGAAATACACCCCTGTCCTTGAGACAAACTGGAAATCTACAGTGCAGCTCGTGTCTCCAGGAGGACAGACAAGAGAATCCAGGCTTGGACTAAGTCAGGAAAGATTGCAGTCAGACCGAAGGAGGAACCTCCTCACTGTCAGGATGTGGTGTGGTGTCACTGGACAGGCCTGGTGGGCCCAGCTACGGGCAGTTGTGTTGTGGTTGGAGGGCCTGGGTTGGCCAGCTGTGGAGGCTGGATTGGCTCTCTTGGACCTCAGTTTCCTCATTTTCTCTTTCAAAAATAAACATTAAAAAAATTTTTATTTTATAAAATAAATATAAATAAAGTGTGTGCTGTGTTTACTCATCACACACTGTACACGATGCATTATCAGCTAACCACAACTTTGCATCTCCTGCTTACTTCCTAGCTCCATCCTTGGGCTCTGGCAGCCTCGATTATCTCACAGACAAAATAGGGATGCAGGTGCCTGTCCTTGCCAGGACAGTACTAATGTCCTAGACCCCATCCTTCCTGATAGCCGAGGCAGGTTCCAGAGTCTCTTTCTTTGCAGAAGCTTCAGTTAAGATGCAGGACCACCCAGCCTGTGGTTAGGCATTCTCTTACCTAAAGTCAAGGGACTGTGTGGGGTGGTCTCCAGAAGTGCCACCCAGGGCAGAAGCAGGGGAGGTGAGAAGTGGCTCTGAGCCGAGTGGATACCCTACTGGCCGATGGGCGAGGCCCACCTGGCCTCCCTCCCTCCCATATGCCCTTCTCTATCCCTCCCTGGAGATCTATCATAGATGGGGGCTTGGCACCTTCCAAGCCAAGCCAGTGTTGCCAATGGGAGAGGCCTGGCTGGCTGTGAGGGGCCCTGGTGTTCATGCTGTATGACCTTGGGCCTGGTCTCCCTCTGCTCTACCTCCCCTCTGTGCCTTATAGCGATAGCCATTCTCACAGTGGCTGCTAGGGAAGTGGGAGCATCCCAGCGGGAGAGACAGGGTAGCTGCTACCAGGGCACCCTGTCACCAGCAGAATGGCAGCAGTGGCACTGGCTGGCCTCCAGGGCAAGCGGAGGTGGGAGGAACCAGTATGAAGGAAGCCAGGGCAAGGGAAAAGCAGAATCATTGGCTGGAAACAAGAGAGCTTCCCAAGAGGAAGATTATGTACCAATTTCAAGTTTCGAATGAAGCAGACCATGGACAGAAGAAAAGATAGTGACTTACCCACAGGCAAGGTTTTAATAGATTTCGGATGTAGGGGGAGCTGATGATAAAGAAATAGAAAATGATCAGAATTCTTGCAACCCAATTCCCTGATAGAGCAGGATTTCCCCATCTGAGAGAAAGAGAGAGCATAAGCAGGGGAAGGGCAGAGGGAGAGAGAGAGAGAGAGAGAGAGAGAGAATATTAAGCAGGCTCTACGCCCAGCATGGAGCCCCAACTTGGAGCTTGATCTCACAACCGTGAGATTGTGACCTGGGCCCGAATCAAAACTCGGACACACTTGAGCCTGGTTGGCTCAGTCAGTGGAGCATCCGACTTTGATTCAGGTCATGATCTCACAGGGCATGGGTTCCAGCCCCACGTCGGGCTCTCTGCTGACAGAGTCTGAAGATGGCTTTGGATTCTGTGTCTCCCTCTCTCTCTGCCCCTCCCCTGCCCATGCTCTGTCTCTCTCTCAAAAATAAATAAACATTAAAAAAAAAAGTCGATGCTTAACTGACTGAGCCACCCAGGCGCTCCAGAGCCAGATTTTTTTTTTTTAATGTATGTGTGCCTTGCCTTTTTCCAGAAAGGATTTGACAGCAAATGTTTATTCCAAAGACAACAAATGTTTATTGAGCACCTACTCTGTACTTGCCAGGCAGAGAGAATATAGCCAGTGCGCAAGACAGTGCGTGCCCTCAAGAAGCTTATACTACAAAACACATGGGATTAAATAATAACCTTAAAACCAGAAAATCAGGATCAAGGTGAGGAGGAAGAGAAATATGCCAAGTCAAGGTCAGGTGCCAGGACTGAACTTCAAGTTTGACTCTGGGTTTCCTAACAGCCAGGACATAAAGGGAAATCTACGTTATCTGAAAGGAGAGATCTTGCTTGTCCTCAGGGAGGAATAGAGTTGAATACCGAATTGTGAAGATCGGGCAAAAAGAAATCAGCTATAGCAGGTAAACTAACACAAGAATTGGTTTGGGCAAGATTCTGTCTGATTGCTTTCTGGTATGTGTCTGATAGAGGTCGGTGAGAAGGGGCAGAAGGGACTAGATAGGATAAAACTTGCAGCTGAAAGTAATGTGAGAGGTCACTTCACGGGTGAGAAAACGAAGGCTCAGAAAGCAGGGATTTG
This sequence comes from Hyaena hyaena, assembly GCF_003009895.1. Lineage (NCBI taxonomy): Eukaryota > Metazoa > Chordata > Mammalia > Carnivora > Hyaenidae > Hyaena > Hyaena hyaena. The sequence goes on from NW_024081009.1 coordinate 1,602,229, forward strand.
CCGGAGTGCCTCGTGCCTATCCGAGGGGCGAGAAAACGTCGCCTGGCGTCTAATGCCAACACCCAACTAGCCCAGCTTGAAGACATGTGGAAAGTTCGCCAGTGACTTGCACACATCCCCACAGAAGGGACCTCCCAGAGTTTCAGAAAGAGTGTCAATAGACCCAAAGCAGCAGCTTGCAATTTGAAGGTCAAATATAGTCTTGCCTCCAAGCCATCGTTTGGGGAATAAGGTAGAACATGAATAAGTAAATTCTTGCCCCAAATAAGGAGTCATCTTTTGAGCCTGAGTGGTGGTAGAAAGAAACAGCTTTGGGGATGTGGATTCCGAGTACAGGCTGTGTGACCAGAGTTCTCATCTACAAAATAGGGTGAGATTGGTTCTAGAAGGCCATGACGCGTGTTTAGGGGCCGGGACATAGACACCACCCTAATCCTGGGTGGAGAAACACATCCCACCAAATGGGAGTTCAAAACTAAAGATTTAGGTTCCCAAGTATAGTGTGAGCTGGTGATGACGGGGGGGGGGGGTGCAGAGGGAGAGAGATCACCGATGGACAATGTTTGCAAATGGAGCTGGGATAGAAAAATGAATCCTCGGGGGAACAGAGACTCTGGGGATGAGAGACAGACAGCAGCCTGCTCAGGTCTGGGCTCCCACCTTCCTTGAACACCCTCCATGGTTCAGGGCTGTCAGGCACGTGGCCGGAGCCCGGGGGACCTGAGTGGAGCAGGGCAGGCTGACCGCTGGTCAGGGGGAAGCAGGGCCGGCTGCCTTTCAAAGTTAGCAGACACCATGTGCTCCGAGCCTCAGGTCACACTGGGGGCTGGGGTTTGTATCCGCTCCGCCCATTCAGTCTACTCGTGACACCGTCCGTCGTGAGGCACGATGCAGCTGGCCATCTTCAAAACACCTTTTGGTCTGTGCCTAAACAGAGCACACTGCATATAGCACAGTCATGTTTCTGTTAACTGACCGCTACTATATGCCAGGCACTGGGTGGGGGGCAACCCAGATTCTCCCTTGAGGGGGACATCTGTAGTCTAGGAGGAAAATAAGACACCCAAAGCCCACGGTAGAAGGGAGTGGGAATATATGATGTGTTCGCTTGTGGGGTACAAAGAGGAGGGAGTGATGACATAGTCCCAGCTTAGGGGGACATCGCTGTGGAAATCTAGGAGGGCTTCCCAAAGGAAGAGGGTTTTGATCTGGGTCTAAGACAAAGTGGAATTTCAGCAGTTGAGTGTGGGGCAGGGAGACAGGGGGTGGTGAGGTATTTCCATGAACAGGCACAGAGGACCTGGGGGGCTCTCGGAGGGCTAGGAAACTACTACTGAGTAGAGAAGCCAAATCGAAGGGAGCCTCGGTGCCGGACAAGAAGTGGGGAGCCATAGGAGGTCTTAGAGCAGGGGAGAGGCCCTCAGAAATCCCAGTTAGGAGCCAGGCAGGAGAGCGGGTGCTGGTTCCCTCACAGTGCCACCAACCCCTATTTGCATTCATAATGGCCCTGCAAGGAGAGAGGGGGAGAGAGATCGGCTTTTCTCACTGGCGGGCTGGCTCTGTCAGATAAGTGGGACTCTCCACCCAGGGGCGGGTTTCACACAACAGCCCTCCCAACAGACGAGGCGCTTGGTCCTCAGCACCCCCAACATGTATGTGCACATGCATGCTCACATGCACGCACACACACTCAGTCCTCTGTTTTTCCAGCCTCGCTTGGGTGAACGGTCTGCCAGTTTGCCAGTCCTTAGGCGGGCGGGGAGGACTTCCCGATGACCACCGGCCTCACAAGAGCTCTGCACTCTCACCCCCACTTCACTTCCACCTGCATCTCCCACCCTTGTGTGTCCCTGCTTAGAAACCCCACTCTGTGTCCGGCCGAGCCCAGGTCAGGTCCCTGGTCTCCACATTAGGTTGGGAAGGCTCCTGTGTCCGGTGCTGTAAGCTGTGAGCCCGGGCATGTCCTGTGGCCACTTGGCCTCAACCTCTGCCCCTCCCTTGGGAGCCTCCCCATGGAGCCTCACGAAGCCCATGGGAGGGAGCTGAGATGCCCGCATCTCCGAGGGTCTCCGAGGGTCCTGCTGGGTTCGCACCTAGCCCCCCTCTGACCAGGGGCTGACTCTTACTCCTCTTTTCTGGTAGGCCCAGCCATGATGCTAACTTCTCTGGAAAGAACTTGATGCTTCTCAAAGGTCTTCATAAAGATGATTGCTTCTGAAGCTTTGGCAGCCCTGCAGGTAGGCAGGGCAAGCGATCGCGTTATTATCATCACCCACCTTGCAGATGAGAAAACCGAGGCCTGGGAAGGTGAGAGACTCATCCCTGACCTCACAGCTGTTTGAGTATAAAGTTTTGTGCTCAGCACTCCCCGCCCTGCCCTGAGGTCAGCTCTCAGTGACCGCTCCCCTCCCCCACACACCCCCAGGCAGCTAGCTAATCGCTGGGTGATCAGAATCAGGGATTGAAATCTCAGAGCTGGGAATCTGAGGCCAGCAGCTTGCCCAGGTGCCCTATTTCCTGAGGTCCACACCAGTGAAAGGACTGGCCTAATGTCACATCACAACTAGTGCCAGAGCCAGGGCTCGGGACTCCTAACTCACTGGCCAGCAGCCTCCCGCCACCCCACACTGTTCTCCTGCATCTCCGTCTCCATCCTTCCCCTGGATGCATGGGTGTGCCTGACATTTCTGGAATTCACTCCACACACATAATGAGGCCATTTTGCGAAGACCTGCCTCAGGGGGAACCAGAGAGCTGTCTAGTGTCCCCATCCTGACCCCTGCCAACTCCTCCTGGCTGCACACGCCAAGCTGCAAACAGATAAATAGGCTCCATCGGCCCAGGCTGCCCTCCGGCCCTGCCCCTGACACACCTTTCTAGCCTCCAGAACTAGAGGTGGGGTTTGGGGCTTCAGAGCCGCGATGAGACCGCAGAGGACCCAAGAGAGATGTCAGGCTGCCACACGGGTCAGTGTTCGCGGAGGGAATCCAGGTGTCAGCACGGCCAGGAACTCAACGGGAGGGGGGACTGTTTGTCAACAGGGCAGAAGCAATTTTAGCTTTAGCAGGAGGCGTGGGGTGGCCCTGATATATTGGTTTCATACGAGGAGAGCAAAGCTCCTCTCCCTCTTGATACAAGGCAGACCCCGCCTGGAGAACCCTCTGGAACTAAGGCAGACGTAGTGCCCACTTAACACAGCTTGTCGGGCGCTTAAGAACTGGGTTTCGACCACTGAGCATAGAACCTGGTCCCTGGTCCCCGGCCCATGGCTGGCTGAGAACCGAACAACCTAAAAGGAACATACTTGAAGGCAGGACCCAGAAGCAGCAGTAGCATAGGGCACTGGAGGGAAAGTGTGGAGTCGGCACCTGCAGGAAGATTCTAGAAACGCCTTGCCATCGGGTGGGTCAGCTGTTCACCTGCCCAGAAGCAGGGGAGAGAGGAAGTGATGCTCCCCAGGCGGTCCTCTTTCCCAGCCCCCTCTGTATGCCGGACTCCCCTGGAGGAGTCCCGGGAGATGGGACCCTGGCCTCTCCCCTGTCCCTCCCCTCCTCCAGCCCCAGAAGTTCCTGCTCTCCTGCCCTAGTCTCCCATCGAGAATAGGAAATTCCATCTCTGGGAGCAGGAAAAAGAGGGGACACTGCTTGGAATTGGGGCAGCTATGGGGACAAGGCCTGGAGGGGGAGGGGGTACAAGTCGATCTCCTGCTGCCGCCCCACTCATCTCCCCCCCCCACCCACCAAACTAAAGAATGTAATTAAGCAGCCGCTTCGGCCAGGAGCCAAGCTTTCTGCCTTCCGTCTATAAATCACCTTCTGAATCATCTCTCGGCTCCTGGAGGAGCAACTTCTGTGCTCCGGCTGCTCCAGGCAGCCCCGGTGCCACTCCCCCTGTGAGCCTGCCTCCCGCGCCCCTCCCTAGTCCGGCCCAGGCCCGAGGTGGCTCCAGGTCCCAGCTGGAAATGGCACTGGCTGCAAGAGTCCCACAGACTGTGGGGTGGGAGGGGGTCTAGGGGAGGCTCCGGTGCCTCTATCGACACTTCCTGGGCAAGCAAAAAGCCTAGGTTAGGTCAGCCTGGCTTAACTCCATCAGGGTGCCTGGCTGGCTCTGTCAGAAGAGCATGTAAGCAACTCTCAGTCTCAGGGCTGTAAGTTCGAGCCCCATGTTGGGTCCAAAGATTACTAAAATAATAATAATAATAAACTTGAAAAAAGAAGAAAGCAACAGGCTCATGGTCACCAAGTATAATGGGCAAGCTGAGCTCTGAAGATAAGAAAACAGAGCCAGGTGAGGCAACCTGGGAGGGCTTCTTGGAAGAGGCAAGTTTGGATCTAGGACTTAAAAGGGTCCAGGTAGCTTGCAGACGGGGTGTAAGTAACTAACATTTACCAGGTACTTTCTCTATGCCAGGTATTGTTCTAAGAGCTCTACATGGATCCACTCAGCTAATCTTCACAACAACCCTGAGGTAGAAGCAATCACTATTTGCATTTTATAAATGGGGAAACTGAGCCTCGGAGAGGTTACCTTGCCCTAGGTTACCCAGGTAGTATGTGAAAAAGCCGGATGTGAATGTGGCTTTGGGACTGAGGTCAGACAGTGCTGCAGAAGTAAAGGGCCAGGCTGCCTAAGGCAGGCTCTGGATGTCTGATTGGGCCCGGGAGGGGTGGGGGGTGGGGGGCAGGTGGCCCTGGGGCTGCCTGGGGCTGATCCTTTGCAGCAATGTCCCAGTCCCCGTCATAGCCCCGTCATAGCCCCGTCATAGCCCCGTCATAGGCCTGTGAACTCCGAGGGGCAGAAGGGACCCCTCCCGGTACTCAAGGAAAGTGAAGTCCAGAGGGGAGGCGGGGACTCAAAAGAGAAGAAAAGGAACTCATCCTAGGGCACACAGGTGAATCAGAACTCAGACATGGCTCTAACCACTTCCTGGCACCCGAGAAAACAGTGTAGACGTAATACCAGGGTGGCCTAACATTTGAGGGAGGGGTTAGGCATGCCTCCTCTCCCACTTAGGGACAGAGGTAGAGAATGTCTCTCCCTCCTTGGCGCTTTAGAAGGATTCTGCGGCTTACAGAGGGGTGGCTGGAAAAGGCCGGAAGACCAGGTCCCCCTCCATCCCTGGGCTCGCCACTGTCTGAGGCCAGGGGGGTCTTCCTTTTCCCCACTCTCCCTGGAAGAGTCTGTTAATCTCCGTTCTCCTCTGAGAAAAGTCACTTCTCCTGCCCTGACTCAATGCTCCTAGTCCTGCCCAAACCTATTCAAAGTCCAGAGAAACTCCCAAGGGCTCCCTTCCCGTCTCGGTTCCCTATCACCTTCTCGAGCGTCCATAGTAGGTGGATTAGGGATGCTTGCTTCCCTAAATCCACTCCTTGGGGAGCTCCACCTCGAGCCCTCTTGGCCTGCCTCAGTTTCTCCACCTTTGTCAGTTATTGAGCATGCGCCCAGATGCCGGAGTGTGGGTGCTGGCAGGGTCTGGCGGGGTTTGTCACCAAGGAAGGTTCAGGTAAGGAGAGTGTCCACTAAAGAACTTAGCACCACAGAGCAGTCTGCCTTTTCTGACCCCACCCCCCACCCCCCACCCCCGAAGGTCTTCCTACCAGGCAGCTGTCTCAGATCTGGGGCCCTCAACATCCCCGGGGTGGAGGTGATGCTCAGGGCCCAGCCTCCACCCATGGCTCACCCCTTGGCCGCAGAGCCATTGAAAATTGCTCTGAAGTTCTGCGAGAACTTTCCCTGACTGCTGCCCCTCCCCCCAGGCCTTTCCCCCACTAGCAGGTTCTTCTAAAGCCCTAACTCGGCGCCTGGCTCCTGGTATTCTCATAACATTTGACCTGTGTTTGGTTTTGTTTTCAACAAAATGCGGTCCCAGCATAAGAATACAAACAGATCAGCCACCAATGCTGCTCCGTCTGGACAGCAAACCCCACCCGCGGTGGGCAGGAGGGTTAACTCACTCCCCAGAGACCCAGATTGGTCTCCCTGCCACATTCCCCCCAGGGAATGGCCTGCCCTGGAAGGGAGACCACCCGGTTCAGGCCTGGCCATCGGATCTGCCCATCTGTCTGTCTGTCTGTCTGTCTGTGGGATCAACAGCCTCCAGCCAGCTCAGCTCCTCGCCAGCCCCAGCCCCAGCCAGCTGTAATTCCTGCCTGTTACAAGTGTTAACACCTGGCCCGGGGCCTTCCTCCCCCGCAGTCTCCAGGTGCCTCCTTGGGCCCAGCCCACTGACCCCCACGGGGTTTGACTGAACATGTTCACAAGCCTCCGAAGGCGGGTGGAGGCGGGAGCGGGGTAGGGAGGCAGCGGGACAGCTGACAGATAGGGGAAACTGAGGCAGGGACTAGGGCAGCCATTTGAGTGGGGGAAATAGGTCCCCGACGGTGGAGAGAGAGCTCGGGTGTCTTATCTCCCGGCTCACTGCCCTTGACTTCGGCAGAACGCTTTTCCCCCCAGCTGGAGGCAGGGCAGGCTGGTGAGCCCTGAGTGAATGATGAGGACATAGGCACCCATATGGGTGGGTCACAAAGAGGCAGGGTGTGCCCCTGACCCCTCGGGGTAGGCCCCTTCCATCAGGGCCTCTGTCTCTGGAATGTAGCAGGGCCCTAGGATGGGTCCTAATAAGGGAGTTCATTTTTCCCCCAAGAAGGAGAAGAAAGACAAGTTGCTCCAGCAGTCGCTAACTGGGACTGACAAGAAGAATTATAGAAATCGGTGCTGCTGTCACCCCGCTTCCTGTCCCGGCTCTACCACTACCTGGCTGGGAAGCCCCGGAGCACATCGCTTCCTTCCACGAGCCCCTGTCTGAGGCCCGAGAGCTCTACTTTCTGGTCCACCTTTTCTCAGGGCTGGGGCAGCCGGGGGCCAGGGGTGCCTTCCTCCAGGGGTGGCATGGCCAGGAATCCCAGCTAAACGCTTTCCCCTGCAAATCCTCCTGGGGTATGTGTGAGCTGGGGAGTGGGGGTGGGGGGCAAAGGGAGCAGGCGATGCTGGACTCAGACGCTCAAAGAACCGGAATCCGACCGACTGCCCCGGAGGCAGAGTGGGAACCGGAATCCGAGGCCTGCCCCCTCTGTGGGCCCCGTCCCAGGCCCAGCCCCAGCTGGGAGAAGGTGACTTACCCTCCACCCCAGGCCCAAGACCAAAGACAAACGGCCTGAGACGGGAGGGCTGCTGATCACAGTCCTCAGGCAGACAGGATGGGCTTGCACCAGGAAAGGCCCTGCGCCCTGCCCCACACTGCCCAGCCCGGGACCCTCGGCCAGCTGTGCCCCCTGCAGCTTCCTCCTTAGATCTTTGTCTCCTGCGAGACTGCCCATCCAGGACCATGGGCACCCACCACGCACCCAAGCTTGGATGTCACTCACACCCATAAGCCATAGGTCTGCGGACCTACCCACAACCATGGGCTCAGCCAGCGTCTGGCACTTGAGGGCAGGGTCAAGGGCGGACCCAGACACAGCCTCACACTCATACTTACAAGCACAATCAGGTCATGGCCGTGAGCACTGATATCCATGCACAAAGACAGCTGTGGGGCTTTCCCCTTACACCGTCATGAAGGCATGCGCGCACACGCACACACGCACACGCGCGCACACACACACACAACACTCGCGTGCCCAGTCATGAACACAGTCATGTGTAGTGTCACAAGCAGACACAGGTGCTGACCTTTACATGGGCATAGACACTTCTAGATTCTCTCTGTCTCACACACATACACACACATCCTAGAATCAGCCACTTGCTGACACTGGTCTATAGAGACACAGCACACCCGGTCACAGCCGTGGGTCTCCCATCCCATGTGAGTTCACATCCATGGTCACCCAGCTGTAGGCACAGACCCTTCCCTATACAGACACACTAGTGTACAGTTGACACCTCTTGGGATCAGAGACCTGGAACACACACACACACACACACACACACCTCCTCTGCTCAGACAAAGCAGCATCCCTGTCCCCCCCAATCCCGCCCCCGGCCCCCAAACAAGCTGTATGTCCAGCATTATGTTAGGAAAGATGTCCTGGCTCTCCAGGTTTTTCCAACATCTTCCCATCTAGATGCTTCCCAGAACACCATTACACAGGAGACACCCCCACACTCCCAACCCTTCCCCACAGGCGCTGCCCGGGGAAGTGTCCTCCTCCAGTTAATAGGGTAGGGGACCTGGCCTCTCTTCCTCGCCCCTGCAGCCAGTGGGGCTCCAAGCATTCTCTCCATACCCTCCCCCCCCCCCCCCCCCCCCCCCCCCAGTACCCAGGAAGGCAAAGAACAGCATGGCCTTGGCCCAGGGATGGGAAGAGGGTCAGAAAGGGCTGGAAAGGCAGGGCTGGTTTAGACAGTGGCCTTCTCCCAACAGGCAGAGCCCCCAGCCCTGTCGGCCCCAGCCACCCCTTGGACTTCTTTATGTGCAGGAGGCCTCAGGCCAGCCCAAAGCTGCGGGAAGGATGGGTTGGGCAGAAGAAAGACTTTCCCTTGGGTTTATGTCCTGGTAGCAATGCTCCGCACCCTCTCCACACAGATCCTTGGCCATACCTTGCTCCTGCCCCCATCCCGGCCCAAATGCTACTGTCCCCAAGCAACCAGAGGCAGGCTCAGGGTGTGGCCCCGGAATTCTCCTGGCTCTGCTCCCCCTACCTTGGGCTGGGGGGGGGCAGCAAGTCAGGGAAAGGGGGACACGCAGGTGGCACTGCGTGCCGGTGGCATTCCTCTCTGACATTCACCCCGGGGGCCATGGGCCCTCTTCTTACTCACAGACCCCAAATTCTTCCTCCTCACCTCCCACCCCCCCAGGCCGAGACTCTCCTACGTCCAGGAGGGTAAGATTCTTTAATTAAAGTTTTCCGGAATGCAGGGGGCTGGAGACTGAGGACAGGCGGGGTATAATTTAGAGAGCTGGATTCAGTGTGTCTTTCCCCTCTGGCCTCTGGGACCTGCCGGGGGGCGGTGGGGCTGCCTGGAAAACAAGGGGACTCCCAGGAACTGGGGCTCCCAGAGGGCTGTTTATTCCTTGGTCAGTCCCCACATCCACGCACACCTCCCCCCCCAAACACCGCGCCTGGTTTCCCAGCCTTATTTACTAAAAATGTCTTTTGTATCCGCATTTCTCGGGGAACAGAATTCTCCTTTCCCTTTCCCTTTCTCCTCGGTCCTCGGTTTTCCAAAAGGAACGAATTTGACATGGAGAATTGGGGTTTCGGTCAAAGAACAAACCCACCCCCTCCCCAACAACTACATTTTCTAAGAGCCCCCCTTTCGCCAGGATGGACAAACAAGAAATGTATAAAATCCGAATTCAATGGCATCTCGGATCAGCAAATACCATATTCACTTCTGAGCCTCAAGATTAATCTAGAGCAGAGTGGGGAGAATCTGATGAAATCCCCCTTGCTCCCCTGCCCCTGGGATCCCTGAAGCCATCAGGGTCTGAAATATGAAGGCAAAGCGGGGTTATTGTGGGGAAATCCCGTTGATGGAGGCGCCGGCGGAGACAGGGGTGGCAATGAAGATTTTGCCCATGAAGACCCCAAAATGGAGAAGAGGAGTGGCCGGGCCCCAGGGACAGCGCTGGGTTTCCAGAAACCTATCTGCAGGCAAATGGAGGGTCTTCAGGCCCCCCCAGATTGGGACGGGTGGAGGGTTAGGATTTAAGAATCAGAGACCTTCTGAGCCGGAGAAAGTCCTCCAGCCTCTGCAGCGAGGAGCAGGGAAAATGGTGATTATCAGAAAAGCCAGGAGTTGGATTCTGAAGGCGACACCAGCAGAAAATCCAGGAGGGGTGGGCGAGTGGGGGGCTGGGGGGAGGCAAGGAGAAAGAAGCCGCGGCCCACCCCCAGCCGGCGCCCCCCACCTCCCCGGGACTCGGCGGGGAAATCGGGCGGCGGGCGGACAAGAGGCGAGCTTACCACCAAATTGGGTAGCCGGCGAGGACCCTGGTGCTACAGAGCAGGAGGCCGAGGAGCAGCCCGAGCAGGTGGGGCTCCATTAGAAGCGGCGCCGAGGAGGAAGTTTGCCCGCGACCATGAAGAGGGGGAGCGACGCCCCCAATAGTTGGAACAAAGTCCACTTGAGATTGGAAATGACTTTCGGGCTTGTCAGAAGCGCACCTCCACCCGCAGCCGCCCCCCTCCCGAGCCCAGCGCGGAGCAGCCGGGTTTGAGGATGTCAGCGAGCAGCCAATCAGCGCCCGCGGCCTAAGGTAAGAGATGAGTCTGTAGTTCAGCCTGTCAATCACGCGCCCCTCCCGCCCGGCCCACGAGTCGGGCTCCGGGAAGGGCATCGCCCAGCAAACTTGGGCAAAGCCCGCGCCCCGGACACAGTGGGAACTTGGCGGGGGGCGGGGGGGAGCCCGGCTCGCCGGACCCTCTGCTGGCCCGGGACTGCCGCGGCCCCCCGCCGGGCAGGTTTAAGAAGCTGGGGCTTTGACCGGGGCGTTCACGTGGTGCAGGGTTGGCGTGGGCATTGACGGGTGGCTCCTTTTCTCTCGGGGGACCGTGACCTCTCTGGACTTGGGCGTGTGAGAAATCGAGAGTAGAAAGCACAGGGATGTTTCCAGAAGCCTCGCTCGGCCAGGACAGGATCCGAGGGTCTCGGAAGGGGGTGGGAAATACAACCCCTCCCAGCCTCCAGCCTCCGGAGCCCGAGAGCCGGCCGGCCACTCGACCCTAGCTGCAGGAGGTCGCTTCCCGGGTGTCCCAGAGGCGCGCAGAAGGGTCCGCGGAGGCTCGAAGGTCTGGCTGCGGGCGGCGCCGGGGGACGGAGCTGAGTGTCATTTGAGTCTTTTGTCAGGGATCAGATCGGTATCGGGACCTCCTGCTGCCTTTGCATTTCCTGCAACTGACACCGGCGGCCAGTTGCATTTCCTGCTCGCGGAGCCAGGTCACTTTCTCCTCCACGAGGGGTTCAGGCCCGCCTCCCGCTCGGGTCGGAAGCAATGCCCGCAGTCCCATTCGGATCTTCGGATAAGCCCTTTTGGAGCCGGGGAAACGCAGCAGCCCCAGCAGGGAGCAGCTGAGGTCCAACGAAGACCTTGCTGCCCTGGGGTGTGGGCCTCCCCCCAACTCTCTACCCAGCTCCCACCTGGCGATCAGTGATAATGGGTCCTTTCCCTGTGTGGAAGCCAAATGTATCCCAAACCCCCAGCCCCCACCATAGGAAAAAAGTCCCACCACGACCCCCCGGGTTCTTTCTGTCCTCTCCCTCTCCAGAGTCAAAGAATTAGGTCTCAGCCCGGAGTGGGGCTGAGATGGAGGCCAGATCCTGGGGACTTGCCCCCCCTGCCACCTGGGCAGCCTGCTTCCCCTTGCCCACCACCCAAAGCCCTAGAGGCACCTGGGACCCAGGAGCAGCCCCCCGCCTGGGATGAAGAAAGCAAGACCAGCGGTGGGGGGTGGGGGGGGGCAAGGGCCACTACTCAGGGGACTGCGGCAGAATGGCAGCAAATGAGCTGCCCCCAAGTCCCGCAGAGGCCTGGAATGGCGGGCTATCTCTCCCACCAGGTGGGGGGCACGGCTGGAGGAAGTCCGGGTCAGGGGGCCAGACATTCCTGGTCTTTGATCTGGGCCACCCGTGCCCACAGCTCGAACCTGCTGCCCCTGCCCATCCTGAGAGTCCTCTCCCTAAACGGCTGCTCGGGCGCGGGGAGCTCGGGGAACTGGCCCCGGGGCACCAAGGGTCGGGAGAGCCGCCTGGGCTTGTCACGGCTCCTGCCGCGTTCCTAGCCGGGTGCTCGGCTGGAGGGGTGGGGTGGGTGGGGGGAGAGATGAAAGAGAGGAGGAAGGGGGGGACAGGGGGGGGGGGGGGGGGGGGGGGAAACTGAGAGACACCAGTACGGAGAGAAGAGGGCGGGAGACTAGCTGGGGTAGCCCCAGGAGAGAGAAGGAGAGGAAGGGGGAAGGAGGGAGGCTGAGAAAAGAAGGATGAGCAAGACGGAGAAAAAGCTCCAACCTGCCCAGGAGGAACAGAGACTGGGGTGCAGGCTGCAGAGACGGGGATCCTTTAGAAATGCCCTGTGCTGGACTAATTCTGGGGGGCCTTGTTTCTGATTCACCTGGAGAGAGGGTCGCAGTGGGTTTGCCACTATCGCTGACTGTGGAGCCCCAGAGCCCAGCTCTAGGGGTAGAGAGCCCTCCACACACCCGGGTGGCCTGCTGGGTCCCACACCGTGTTCTGTCCTGCCCGGTGGGTGCTCTCTGTGGGTTTCCTGATCGGAGGTGCTTGCTGGATCTCAACTTCTGCCTGGCAGTTTGGGAGGCTGCAGGGCCCCAAATCGTCATTCTGAGAGCTAACTGGAGCTACCTGCCCTGGCCACTGAGGCACGATTGTGGATTCAGTGTGACCAGGAGGCAGGAGCTGGACTAGATGACCTCTTGGGGTCATTTTGGGGGCTCTAACATTCCATAGGTGCTAGCCCTGGGAAGAGGGGGCGAAAGATCCCTGAGGCTGTGGGTGGGCTGAGGATTGGCTGAGACAAGCCCAGCCAGGAGCCCTGGACAGTGTAGGCGACACTGGTCATTCTCCAAGGGACCCCTTGTATCCAATGCCTCCTCCAGGCAGTCTGGGAGCACCGGGAGACCTAGGTCAAGAGCTTGAGGCAGGGAAGGGAGGAGAGACCAGCAAACAAGTGGGTGGGAGGGTAGAATCCCGGACCTTGGCCGGCAGCACAACCTGGGAAAATGAAGGAGAGGCCTGGTCCCCCTGGAGGTGTGGGAACCTGCCAGTGGCCGCGCATGGCGCCCTGGAGAATGGAAGTGTGTGTGGGGATTTCCCCCCACTTGAAAGCTCCCCAGAGGAGGGGATTCCTGAGCCTTTTCCCCTCCCCTGCCAGGTGTCCTTCCTTCAACACAGGCTTAATTTCCTTCCTCCTGCCCGCCCAGCGCTGCCGGTGGAACACAGAAATGGTCCCTACCCGGGAGGGGGAGGGCGCCCCCGCGCCACGTGTCGCAAGCGGAAACACCCTCTCACTAATAGGCACCCCGAACCTCAGGGTAGGTTGCAGGCGACGGGGAAAGCGCTCGATTCACCCCAATCCCAGCCAGGGTGGGTGTGGTGGAGGCGTCGGTGCTTGGGACCCCGAGGCCTCCGGCCCGGAATGGGAAGGTGGCCTCTAGAAAGAGCGCAAAGGAGGCGGGGAGGGCCGGGGGCCCCGAGAACTGAGGGCTGGCACGTGGGAAGCACTTTGTGCTGTGTGTGTGAATATCGGGGACCTCAGTGACTGCCGAGTGGCTGCCCGGCCCCATCCCACCCCCACCTCTCTGGCCGCCCCGAGGTTGCGTTTGATGTGCGCTCCTTCGAAGCACGCAGTCGGCAGCTGTGTATTCAGCGCCGCTTGCCTGGCCCCCTGCGGAGGCACCGCGGAGACAAAGAATAGGGCGGCCAGGCCCCCGCCCGCCCGCAGGGGGCTACCCGTCTGTCGCCGGGAGGGAGGAGGAAATCTCCGATCGAGGGACGCGCTATTCATTTTTGCTTGGAACGTGCCCGAAAGCTGCTCCGGGCTCAGAAACCTGGCGCCCACACCAGCCTGGGGAGGGTGAAGAGAGAGGGAAATAGCAAGGGGGAAGCACGGAGGGGGTGGGGGGGGGGGCTCCACTGCTCTCTCCCCGGAGAGAGGGGCTTTTAACTTTCTCCGAAGAGCTATAGGGAACCTCCTCGCAGGCCTCTAGAAGGCTGGACAACCAGAGAGGACAGCCTGGAGGCAGGCAGGTCGTAGCGTGGGTGGTGAGCACAGGAATTCACCGAGCAAGATTTCTTTAAACTGCGCAGCGTGGAGGTAGCGTCCTGGAAATGCCGGGATCCTGCACCCGGTAAGCACCATAGGTGCGCAGCAAATGCCCGTGGAATACACAGAAGAGCCGGGAGCCTGCAGCCCCTCCGCCGACCGGCCCTGGCGCGCCCCCTGGCGGCGGTGCTGATACAAAGGCGGAAAGTCCGCAGGGGAGAAAGGCGGCCCCGCCCCGCCCCGCACCCGCACCCCGCGGGTGGGGGAGCCGGAGACTTTGTTGGTGAGCGGCCCGGATCTTCGGGGATCCAGGTTAAGTAGGCGTCCTCGTGAGTGAATGCCTTTAATCTACTTCGCAATCCCGAGCTTAGCTGAGGATAAGGTGTGCGTGGCTTCGGGCTCCCCTTTCCTCCCCACCCAGGTGGCTCCCCGGGAAGGGCGGGCGGGAGGGCCCGAGACGCAGGACGCGGGCGGGCCGAGGGGATGCAAGGTCTCCTGAGCACCGCCAGGCGGGACCCCCTCGGCTGCCTCAGCTCTGTGTCGAGATCCTCAGCTGCAACCGGCAGAGTCATGTCACCGAGTCCTTCCCAGCCTGGCCCACCTGCACCGCACCCCGGGATCACAGGTGCCACCTGTGGGAAAGTGACGTGACGGGTGTTTTCCGGTCGCGGTAACGCCTCTGGCGCTGGTCATCTCGAGGCCCCCAAGGGCATTTTGGAAAGCGAGTTGGGGTCAGAGTCCTTTGGAAGGGAAGGGAGCGATAGAAAGAATGGAAGGGCACCACTGGCCAGCTGCCGGTTAAGGCTGAGCCTCCTCTATCCTATGGGACGTGGAGATAATACTTGACATCTCATAGGGAGTCGTCAGCGTTAAATGAGAGCGGCGCTGACAGAATGCCAGACCGCAGCCGGGAATAATAAATATTGGGTTTCTTCCTTCTGCTCTTAGGGGCTGAGGACTACAAGCTGCTTGCTCTAGGGGTACACCTTCTGCCTCGGTCCGACTCAGCCGAGCTGTCTCCCCTCAGCGCCCAAGAGCCCTCCTCCACCAGGGCTTATCCAGGGAAATCACATCTGACTTCCAGCTTGAGACCCCCCTCAAACTCTCCTCCACCCCCCCCTTACCACTCGCTTCTCCCGGACCGGTTTCTCTTGGTCTCTTAGCCCACTTTCTTGTTCTGCCTTAGGTTGCATGCGTCCTATATCAGATCTGTCTGTGAAGTTGCTCACTTCGTCTCTACTGTAAAATCAAAACTGCTGGAGGCAGCAGGGAGCCTGCTTGGGATTCTCTCTCTTGCTCTCTGCCCCTCCCTACCTTGCGTGCACACGCGTGCGCGCTCTCTCTCTCTCAAAACAAATAAACTTAAAAAAAAAAATCTCTTTAGTGATCCCTGCTACATAAAATCAAAACTTTTGAGAGGGACGTCTGAAGCCCCAACGCCCAGAGCAGGCTGGCACACAGTAGGTCCCATATAAGTGTTGCTGGTGACTGGCTGAGAGAGGGAGGGGGGAGGCAGGGACTGGGGCCTCAGGTGGGGGGACTGCTCTCTCCTGCCTGGGTTCCTTAGGGCCCTTGGGGGTCCCCATCGTGAGTAGACCTTGACCCCTAGAGCTCCCCACTTACCCCAGCTCCGTCACTCTGTTTTTTGGCTCCTACTTCCCTTTCAGAGGAGACTGGCACTGCCCCAAGTTGGGTGAGGACAGGGGTTGGCAGCCTGTTGGCATCTGGGGCTTGGTGGCCCTCATGCTGCCCTTCCCCATGATGGCAGGACCCCTCTCTGCTCCTCTTCCCCTCCTTCTCAGTCCCTTTCTTCTCCTTCTACTGCCACCCCCCCCCCGCAACATCCCCTTTATTTTGCCTTTGTCTCAAAGCCAGGAGCCCCTCACCCAGACAGGGCTGGCCCACCAGGGGAAGTGATCCTGCCCAGCAAGTAGAACCAGACCTTCGTGTGGCTGGCAGTGTATGGCTGGCACATTTTTTTCTTGGTATGGACTGTGGCTCCCAGTTTCCTTTGAAACCAAAATAAGAGCCACGAAGTTTCTTTCCATCATAGGGGTCTTTCGGGTGAAAGATTTCCGTGGGGCACTTCTGGGAGATGAGGCAGAACAGGACTGATATGATTCTTGGAGATGGTGTAGACATTTCTGGTCAAAACCTGGCTTGTACCCGCCAGAGCTCTGCCAGGTGAGTAGCTTGCCCACAGACCACCACAGCCAACAGCAGCCATTACTGGAAACTCAGCATGGGGCCGGCTGCTGGCCCTGGGTCCCAGGAGCCGAGACACACGGCTGGAGACCCAGTGGGCTGGCATCGGGGTCAGAGATCATCAGCAGGAGCCCGGAAGCAGGCGGCTGGGGCTGGGATAAGTAGAGGCAGGTCCTCGGGCAGACCAGGGGCACCTGTCTGGCACTGCCCCACACCTGGGAGCTCCCATCTCCTTCGCTCCTTCATCTTGGCTTCCGGGTAAGGCCTGAGTGGGGTCTCACATGTCTGGGGGGAGACCGTCTGTCTGAATGGTTGTCTTCGAGCCCAGCTCTCTTACCACCGCCATAACCCAGTGAATCCCAGCTCTGCCTCTTCCTGGGTGACACTGGGCACATTATCTGCCTTTCTCTTGAGCCTCTTTCCTCACCTCCAAAATAACACCTGCCTCAAATAGTGGTTGCCTATTCAGTGGAGTGATGTCTGCATGTGAAATGGAACCTGGGATATGGTAAGTGATCAGTAAGTAGCCCTTCTATATTTTTATGGCAGGCAGACGCTCCTTCCTGAGCCTCTCCAAGGCAAAGTCTTCGATGCTGGTGCCCCCTTTCCTCCAGGCTGAAAGAGGCCCTCTCAGTCTGTCCGGGTATCTACCCCTCCCCCACCTGGCTCAGAGATAAATCCTGATTGGTCGAAGCTGGGATCATTCCTCTTAGCAGGGGTTGGTTTAGAGGGAGGCCGATGACACAGCTTTGGTCACTGAGACATGAGGGGTGGTCTGCTGCGGGATGCAAAAGGACTTCTGGGAAAAGGTTTTGGGGACTCTTTCAAATGAGACTAAGAAATTGCCCGTTTTGCTTGTTTTTGGATGTCATCGCTGGGTGGGATGCCTGGAGCTGCAGCAGCCATCTTGTGACCATAAGGGACACTGCCTGAGGATGAGGCCGAGTAGTGGAGGAAGAACGGAAGGCTGATGCAGCCTGACTACTCAATATATTTTGGGGTTTGTGTGAAAAGGTTTTGGAATTAGATCGTTGGTGATGGTTGTACAACTTTTTGAATATACTGAAAGCCACGGAACTGCACACTTTCAAATGCTGAATTTTATGGTGTATGAATTATATCTCCATTTAACAAAAGAGGGAAAAGATGCTGGAGCTCAGCTGCTTTCCTCCCACACTCTCTCCACCTGTAATCACAGCCCTCTATTCACTGGCTTCCTCCGACTCCCAGAGAAGCCCCCTCCCACACACCCACATGGCACTTCCTGAGTTGGGCTCTCAGGGGCTGGTGGAAGACTCCTCTGGGAACAGGGCGGGGGGGGGGGCAAGGGGGGAGATCTGCATTCTGTCTTGCCCCCCGCCCCCATGCTCAGGCCTCTGAGCATCAGCTTTACTCTTTTATCAGAGGGACCAGGATCTTCTAAGGCCTGTCCCCACTGGCCAGCTAGCCTTAGGTTGCCAGGAGGGGTCCGAGTAATGCTGTGGGAGGAGCATGGGCTGTAGGGTCAGACGGAGGCATTTCAAATCCTGGCTCGGCCACTGCTTTGCTGTGACTTTGGGTGATTTATTTGGACCTGTGTGTGCCTGTTTTCTTATCTGTCATATGGGTATGCTAATTCCACAACTCCTACGGCTAAATGGAATAATTTACCCAGAGAGCTTGGGGCATATAGAAGACAACAAATGCTGATGCCTCCAAGACTTGTTTTAAACTCCCACGACGGCAAAATCTTGCCCAGACTGTCTAATGATCAAGGGCCAGTGGTGATAGTGACGATGTTCCCAGATACCCTTTGCTGGGCCCAGGAGGCTTTCTTCACCCTCATCCTTCTCTCCTACCCCTACCTGGGCCCTCCCCACACCCCCTCTGCATTTTGTTCTGCACATCAAGGCAGGTGCTAAGGTGAGAAATTGGGTTTTTTTTAATGTTTTATTTATTTCTGAGAGAGAAAGAGAGAGAGAGAATGAGAGGTAGTGAGCAGGGGACGGTCAGAGAGAGAGGGAGACACAGAATCTGAAACAGGCTCCAGGCTCTGAGCTGGCTGTCAGCACAGAGCCCGATATGAGGCTCGAACCCATGAACAGTGAGATCATGACCTGAGCCGAAGTCGGACACTTAACCGACTAAGCCACCCAGGTGCCCCGAGAAATCATTTTCTGAAGTCCAAATCAGAGAACATGATGTCACCAAAATATTTTTCATTTAATTTAAAAAATATTTTTTTTTCCTGCTCCAGACTTTAAGAAAGCCTGAAATATAGTTTGGCCAAAGGTTGGGATTTGGAGAGCATTTCCATTGCTATTGGTAATGTTTCTCAGAAGCTGGAGAGGACCGTGGATGCCTTGCGAGATGAAGTGTAGTATTTAATAACTCTGAATCACACAATGAGAAAGCTCATTTATTCACATTCCCTATTCCATTCTCCTTCACTCCTTTTGAGTATTGTCAAGGAGAAAGTCTGTTTGCTGCTAATACGACACTAAGATTCCTTTCTAATAAAGAGAGAAGGTCACACATGCAGAGTCTGGGCGGGGGGTGGGGGGTGCGCAGCATCTAGTTCAAATGAAATCACATTGTCGAAAATCATAGTAAGCTAACGTTTCCTTTTTACTTGAAGTTATTAAGAGCAAAGCAAACCAATTTAAAGGAAAATGTTAAGAAAATAACGAATGAGGTGGTGTAGAGTATATGTGGCATGGAAATGCCTGGAATCTGGAAAACACTGGATTGTGGGCATAGCAGAGCTGAGTGCTCATGGTCAGGGTGTCCTGCAGCTGCCAACCCGTGTGGTCAGGGCACCTTCTTGGTGACCTGCGCCTGCTGGTTGGCCGGGGGCCCTGCAGGTGAGCCAGGCCGGAACTGGCAGAGCTGGAGAGGCATTGGAGTTAGATCTGGAAGCCACCCTGGCCAAGAGCTGAGATTCACTCCCAACATCATCCCTACCTTGACGTATCTGATAGGAAACTTGGGGCCACCCATCCAGCCTTATGGATATGTTAGATGACAGGGTGGCCCAGCCCCAGGCCTCTGTGACCCGGACACTCATGGCGGGTGGAGGGGGATGGATGGAGGAGGAAGCTCAACTATCTTCCAGTTGTCCAGAGTGGCTGGGTGTCCCTCCAGTCCAGGCCAGCCTTGAGGTCGGCAAGTCAGAGCTCAGAAGGTGCACTGGCCTCCGAGAGCCACCTGCTTCCCTCCTGTAAGGGGTGAAAAGAGCCCCAGAAAAGGGACCAGAAACCAGGGGTCCAGCCCCATCTTTCCCCTGACTGGCTGTGTGTTCCCAGACAAAGCACTTACCCTCTCTGGGTCTCTGTGTCCCTCTAGATTGAAGTGGCCAAGGGAGGAGTCCTTCTGGTCCTGACACTCACCGCGGATGATCCCCCTCCCTATGATCCCACTACGTTTGTGTTCCATGCCTCTTTCAGGGCAGACCAGGACACCGGGCCAGGGCTGGCTGCAGGCCTCCGGCCCGGGCTGGCCCCGCCTTCGGAGGAGGTTTGTCCCTCTAGGTGAGGGGTTGTTGGTGTCCAGCCTGGTGAGGCCCTAGCACGCTGGACAGTGCCCAGGGGCACTACTGGCAGGCTTTGGGCAGTAACAGGAGAGGCTGGGAGCTGAGACGGGGGAGGGGGGAGAGAAGGAAGAGGGGCGTGCGGGGCTGGGCAGGGGGGCGGGGGGGGAGGTGGTTCTAGTGGCGGCCCCTCGTGAACATGCCGAAGGTTGCCAAATTGAGTTTAAGCCTTGGTTCCAGAGCACAAAGCCCTGTCTCTGGGGGCTTGACCCTTCGGAGCCCCCACCCCCAGGCCCGGCTGGCCGAGCTGTCCCAGAAGGGCCTGGTTGTTGGCTGCAAGTGGCTGGGAGGGAAGTTTTAATGATACACAACACAAGACACAGGGGGGAAAAGAAAAAGGGGGGTGGTGGAGAAGAGGAGGGAGGTGGGGTGGGGGGAGAAAGAAAGGCCTCCTGCCAGGCCTGTTGCCAGGAGACGGCTAGGCAGCCAGAATCAGTCCTGCTCTTTTCACTGTTGCCTTTAAGCACGGAGAGAAAGCCCTGGCCATAAAGGGGGACATGTGTTGCTGGGTGTGTAAGGCTAGCCTCAGCAGTTAGGGGAGCCCCCGGCCCCCGCCCCCTGCCGCTGCCTGGAGAGAGCCCCTTTCGCCCCCAGCCCTGCCCCCCGCTCCTGGGGGTTATGGATGAGGGAGACCGGCTGTAGAGCAATGGAAAAGGACTTGGGGAAGGCAGTGGCCCTGGCCACCAAAAGATCCACAGCCACCTCTGGGGTGAAACTCACCAGCCAGGGGCGCCAGGAAGCTGGCGGGGGCCGGCAGGGGCGGGGGGGCCCGGGGTCATCCAATGCAGCATGGCTATGGAAGGGTATTCTGTGGGCTCTGGGCGGGGGGGGGGGGCATGACGGCACGGGGGTGTCTAGGTATCAGAGAACCCTCAACGGGGGACTGGGGAGCTGGCAAGTCCCCCAACCTGCGGTCTGGCTCCCTGGTCCTTGTCCCAGACCCCATGAGAGATCTGTGGGGATCCCAAGGCTGCGCCCTGGCACTGGGGACACAGTGCCCCAGCAGCCCCGCTGTGGCTGCATCTGTTGTGATGGGAACTCCACCACACCGCCACTGGAGTAACTGGGAGGTGAGGGCTGTTGGTAACACCAGGACTCCGACGTCCCAGACCTCGGCTGTCAGTCGACAGACATCAGCCGCGGGGGTCACACACTGTGCACTCAGGACAGGGGCTTGTCAGTGAGCCAGGCTACGCAGCCTCTGCTACCGAGCCTGGGAGCCGGGCTGGAGCCCCCGCGGGGTTTATTCCAGCCCCAGCCGATTGCACTCGACGTGGGTGTGACCCCCTTGGTGTCAGAGCGCCTTCCTCATCGTGCTCTCCTGCCCCGCCGACAGCAGGCTGTGATTCCTGTTGCTTCCTGCAGCAGGCAGATTAGAGAAGGCGGTTCCTTCTGATTCTCCGGCTTGCCACGGGGGCCTGAGTTCTAGTCCTGGGAGGGTTACCAGCCCCCTCCCCCACGAAGCGTCTGAGTCTGTGTTGGGAAGAAGCAGACAGCGCCCCCTCCCACCCCCCCCCCCAGCTCCGACCTTCCCAGCTAGTCGGGCTTCTATGTGCACGGGAAGGGGGGCCTGTTTCTGCTCAGGGCCACAGACAGCCTGCTCCCCACCTCCCCACCCCACACCCTGCCCTGGGGAGTGAGGGAGGGCTGGGTGTGAAGTTGCTCAGAAGAGGCCAGCTCCGGACACGACGGAAAAATTGCTGCATCTTCTGCGAAATCTCTCACCCTGCATATCCGTGCGCGCCCTGAGATGTTTTCCACACGCGGTGGCTCCTGGAAGCCAGGACCCCTGAAGGAAAGAGAAGGTGAGACCGCCCACCAGCCTCTGTCGGAGACCCTAGCTTTTCCTCCACCTGCCCTTGTGTGTTGTGTGTTGCCGACGTGTGTGTATTTACTAGCTCTCAAGCCTTTCCTGTCCCCATCTGGGCCAGGCTCCATCCTAGGTGTCAAGGCTTGCTTCCAGAAGGATCAGATCTCTGTGAGGTCATGACCAAAAGGGCAGATTTGCCAGCTCTGAGGGGAGGGGTGGGGGGAGTGACTGGTACTGATGACTTGAGGGGCTCTGGGGGAACCGGCGGGGGGTGGACAGAGGGGTCACAAACAAGTGCGGAGGAGGGAACTGGGCAGTTCTACCGGGTCTTTGGGGTCTAGTTGGGCTTCACAATGGACAGTCCACCTTTTGTGGAAAACCTCATCTCCCTGGCTTGTCACTGACTTTTCATCCCAAGAAAGGCCAAGGGCTCAAGGCAGCAAATACACCAGACAGGCTCAGCCCTGTACCTGAGGCCGGACACGGGCTTAGTGCTTCCTGCCTGCCCCTCCTCCCCCCTCCCCTGTCACATCCCTCCCCCATCCAGACAACCCAATTTTAACCTGGAAGGAAGGTCTCCTCTCCCGTCTCCCTGCTCGGCATCCTGTTATCCCCTCATAACCCCTTGTAAGCCCCTCCCAAGACTCTCTACCCTTTTATTTATTTATTTTTAATTTTTTAAAAATTTTTTAATGTTTTATTTATTTCTAGGAGAGAGAGAGCATGAGCAGGGGAGGGTCAGAGAGAGAGGGAGTCACAGACTGAAACAGGCTCCAGGCTCTGAGCTGGCAGTCAGCACAGAGCCCGACGCGGGGCTCAAACCCACGAACTGCGAGATCATAACCTAAGCGAAAGTCGGACGCTTAACCGACTAAGCCACCCAGGCGCCCCTCTACCCTTTCACACACGCGCATGCACACACACACACACACACACACACACACACACTTCATCTGTGGCTGTTGCCTCTCTGGCTTGTGGAGAGAGAGCTAGCTCCTGGAAGCCAACGTGACTCCAGAAACATCCCCCAAAATGGCCACGACTGAACTCCTTTCTCAACATTCCTCCTCCAGACAGTACCGAGCTCCCAGGTTGGCCCCTCTTCTCCCTTGTTCTTCATGTGAGGCAGGGCTGGGAGCTCATCTCTGGAGTCCACACTCACCTCCTCCAGGAAGCCTCCCTGACTTACAGACCTCTTTGTGCCTTCTGGCTCCTCATCAGTGTAATGATTTCTGACCCTGAGTGGCCCTCAGCAGTCACCAAGATTTGTTCCCAAAGCTCAGGGCTGGTGGTCAGGTAGGTTGAGGGAGAGTGGGGTGGGGAGGACACTTTCCTAACGCAGTGCAAGAAGACACTGAGGCAGGAAAGAGAGGAGGGTCTAAGGCCTCACTTACCCCGTCACTCTCTACTCTCTGCAACCTCTGCCTAGCCCCTTGACCATGAAGTTGAACCGTCACTGAACCACAGCCCTTCCCTAAAATGGCCCTGGGAGAGAGTGCAGCAGAGTCAGGACTTTTCCTGTAGGACTCTACTTAGAGGTGAATTCCCACCCCTGGGAGCCCCCCCAGGCCTCAAAGGTGTCCAACACGGGCCGGAGGAGGGGCCTGTGAGGATGGTCAGGGTCACAGTGACACCTGCTGGGCCTTCTAAGAACAGCAGCTGTAGAGAGCTGACGGTGGGGTTGGGGGGGGGGGCAGTGGCAGGAAGGGCAATGATCTTCAAATTCCCCCCAGATATTAAACCTTGTTCTTTTCCCAGGGGAGAAGTCTGAGAAGGTGTGGAGGGATTGGAAGTGGGGGGCATTGGAATTTCAACTGGGGGCCTAGGGAAAGCCAGGGCCCCAAGGACATAAGCTGCATTCCTCAGAACTGGTGGTGTTTTTTTGAACTTCATTCAGAGTCTGGTTTCTAGGGATATACCCAGAAGGAAGTCTGAGACGGTTCTTTGCATTTATACGTGAAATGGAATCTTTAAGGGCCAAGAGCAAGTACACCCTCTGTAGATCTCTTTTACTGCATAGTTCAGAGGAAGAAAAGTGTGTAATACTGTAATTGTCAATGATTCAAAACCATCCGAGTGATGACTGTAATGTCAGTTTCTGAAGAAATTGGAAGGAATGACTAAGATCATGAAACGAATTAGCATCATGCCTGATGCATGGCAAATGGCCAATATATTGGGGGCAGTTCGTTGATAAAGTGAAACCCATGGCAGAAAGAGCCATCAACCTCCCTGGCGAGCCAGGTGGGTGTGCAGTTGCTCAGGACTGAAGGGCGATGTTTTGGTTGGAAGCCACGAGTTGACCTGTGCCCTAACGCACAGGTGTACAGCTCAGCACCCCCTGGAATAAATGAAAAGCCAGGTGTGTGCATGAGAAGTCCAGGGGTAAGTATTTCAGTTTGTTCCTTCACTTCAGAAGGAACTCAGTCCAGGACTCTTGTATTTCATGTATCACTTGTTTTGCTCTTACAGCTCTTTACCTGAGAGGTTTAAAGTATAATCAAACCCCACCTACAGCAACAGGACAGAGAGAGCGAGACCTACCCAGGTTGCCACATGCTGATGTTCCTTGGGCAGAGTTTAGAGTATCAACGGGAGAATACAGGGAGAGGGGCTGGTGCTGGGAACTCAGTGGCGCCAGGCCTGATTGTGTTGCACTACATTTGTTTCCCCGACTCATCCTCGCCGAAGCTCCACATCAAGGCTGCCACTGCTCTCCCTTCACAGGCAAGGCACTGTGGGACTCACTAAGTGGGACTCACTGAGGTCACAGTCCTAGTAAGTGCTAGACCTGAGATGTGAATTTCGAAGCCCGGAAGTGAAGGCTGACTTCCAAAGGGCTGAGGCTGGGTACACAGGAAGGTGGCGGTGGCCCCACTGGGAATGTGCATGGGGGAAGGTTTGGAGGGATAGCTCAGGGTCAGCAAGACTCAGTTTCCCACCGATGGGGCAGAGAAGCGACCTGGTATCTGCCTCATGCACAGCTGCACAGGTTGGGCACTGCAAAACAGAACCCCACATAGGAAGGCACCGCTGGCATCACAAGCCCATCTGCATGGATCATTTTCCAACAGTAGGAAGTAAAGAGCCTGGAGAAGGACATATCTGCTTCTAAATCACTTGGAGGTGCTGTGTGGGTGGGCACGCTCATCTTCCTGGAGACCTCCACCCTAGGGAGCGAGAAGCTGTTGGGGTAACTCCAGGCCATAGCCTGGAAGTGGAGAAACCTTGTGCATTTTCTGCTCCAACAGCCATCAGAAGGGTAACAAGGAGCAAAAGCCTTCACTCTACCACTGATCCTGCTGTTCTCTCTCAGAGCCATCGGGCTGAAGATTCAGGCTTTTGCTCTCTTTGCCGGAGCAGGGCTTTATAATTAGGCATGAAGGGGGAGGAGGGAAGGAGGGAGAGGAGAGTCAGGAGCCCAGTGGGTAAGTACAAGGGAAGATACAGAGCAGGAGTTTGGCTTTTATTTTTCTCATATCACAGATTTTCTTTCTAATAACATTGTAGATCATTTGGAGGAAAAGGGAAACAAAGTCTTTCCTCCAATACCATCAGTCAAGTTGGGGGATCCTAAGACTCTTTCCTGGGGCAGAGCTTGTGGTAACAAGCAGGTGCAGTCATAAAAATTGGGCGTACAAAACAGATAACTTGGCATGGAGGTCTGGGCAGCTCATAGGGGGCTGTTTCCTTTACTGATGAATTTCCAGTGAATTCCCATCAGTTTTGAATATTATTGTTTATACCAGTGTTTATTAAATGATTATTCTATTAGGCTTGCAGATACATGTGTGGCTACGCGTGACAGCACATACTCTGTCCCCATGACCACAACTGGACGAAGTGTGGATACCTGACCCTCGGGCAGCCAGTCCACAGCTGGCCAAGAGCCTCTGAGAGGTCCGAGCAGCACCAGTGTGCTGTCCCCATGTGTTCACAGACATGTGGCAGATGCCACTGGGCTCCAGAGCTGACTGGCCATAGCACCGTGAGGATGTCACGGAAGCCATGATGGGCCGTGTGCAGGGTGTATGTTCTAGGAAGCGGGAACGAGGAGTTAACAAACAGAAACAGCAAGGGGTGTTGAGAAAGAGTGCAGGGCGAGGAAGCCCACAGAAAGGGGAGCCAGAGATGCAGACCCCGGTACCTGAAAGTCATGTTCAGTGTGGCCTGATTACCTTCAGCCTTCCCTGTCTTCTAACAGGAGCCTCCTTTCCTAGGGCCCTTCCACAGTCACTGTGCGGCCCCTTCCCTGACGCTGCTCACACGGTTCCGAAGGTTCACAGCCAAGAAAGAGGGTGTCAAATAGAGGGATGAGGCCAAGGAGACCCGCCTAAGGCTCCCTGGAAATCTGACTCATCAACCCTGCAATTATTGAGCACCTACTATGTTCTAGGCATATCTTTAAACACGATTTCATGTAATTCTCACAACCAGCCAAGTGAAGAGCTTTATTCCTATCTTACAGTTGGGAAACAGGGGCTCTAAGAGATTGAGAGCGACTTGCCCAAGGTCACAGGCTAGAAAAGAGCCTCAAAGCCAGATGGAAATCCTGGCCTAGGGCCACAGACACTGCTGGGCTGCTTTGCAATGGGAGGAAGAAAAAGACATTCATCACTGTGCATCACCAGGTGAGAGTTTGGCCCTGCACCGGGCACCTCTGGGTGGGGAAGAGTTGAGTGGGTGAGTGGAGAATCCAAAAGAAAGGGCCTCATCTCTGGTCTTCCAGATCGCGCCAACAGGCTGGCAGAACCACGATTTAAACCTGCAGCCCGTCGAGGCAATAGGGCTTCGGAGCGGGGGTACCTCTGGGGCGGCAGGACGGGATGGTTCCTGGAGGAGGTGGGCTTGTGGAGCGGGACAGGACTGGAGAGAAAGGAAGGCGTGACGGCTGGCTCCGCGCAGGGCGGGAGGAAGAGACCCTCTGGGCTCAGGAACGCGGGGTAGGGGGGAAGGGGAGGTGGAGGGCTCTGCAGAGGAGGCGGGACCCGCGTCCCACGGGCTTGCTGAGAGCCCTTGGGCAAGTCACTTCCTCCTCTGAGCTTTGCGTTTGCCACGGGCAAAGCGAAGAGGTTGGGACGCCCCCCCTGGGCCCTTCCGGCTCTAGCTCCAGGCGTCTAGAGAACAGCCCCTCTGGCGCTGAGAATCCTCCTCCGCCCGCGGCCGCCGTACCCGGCAGCACCGGTGACCAGCAGGGGGCGCTCCTGCAGAAGGCTGGCAGCCCCCTCGGCTCCGGCTCCGTAGGCCTTCGTCCCTCCAGGCCCGCTCGGGTCACTTGCCTTCCCATAGTGCCCTCTCCCACCCCCATGTTCTGGAATTAGCTGCCTGGGAGGTTCTTGGAATGCAGGTTCTTTCTTGAGCGGGCCACTTAGCTTCTCTGTGCCTCAGTTTC
The DNA here is from genome assembly GCF_003009895.1 of Hyaena hyaena. Classification (NCBI taxonomy): domain Eukaryota; kingdom Metazoa; phylum Chordata; class Mammalia; order Carnivora; family Hyaenidae; genus Hyaena; species Hyaena hyaena. Next base: position 1,628,927 of record NW_024081009.1, read on the forward strand.
TCCATGTGCAAACTGGGTTATGTGAAGAAGAGATGACTTAATTGGGTGGGGGAGACTTCCTGCGCCAGGCTGAGGTAGCTGTCCTGCACTTTACCCCTCATCATTTTCCCAGGGCAGAGGATGTTTCTTTTACTGCTCTCCAGGGAGAGCTAAAATTCCTCCCGCCCCCACCCTCCCCCAACCAGCGTTACAGTCTGCTTTAAAACTTTTATTCAAAGTCTTTTCATACAAAGATAGAAATCATTTCTGGATTCCATAGGGTACCTGGCAAGATGAGTGATGCTCAAAAGGTAGCTGTGGAATGACTGGTTTTTTGAAATTATCTGGACAGGAGCTGCGTCTTCTGAATCACGCTAGAAGGTGTCCACATTCATCCTCACATGTGTCACCACTGTTCTGTGAGGAAGACAGATAGCAAGTGTTATATCCATTTTATGGCCTTGGAAATGAGGTCACAGAGGAAGCCAAGGAACAAGGTTAAATTAGGAGCCAGGTTCTCCATTCAACTAAAGGTGTCCCATCGTCTTGTTAGTCAGCGACCCCTATTGGAGACGTGTGGCATTACAACCAGGTCCTAGTAGACACTTGAATGCCCCCCAGGTGGTAAGAAAGAAGGCAGGCACTTCCTGGGTGCTAAGCCCAAAGAGAGACTAGGGTAGACCTTGACTTTGGAGCCGGGGGGTCTGGTGTGAAAATAAGATCCCACAGTCAGTAATACAAGGTGGCAAGGTTCAGCAAGACTCAAAGGCATTTCCTATTCTAAAGGCCCTCATACCCTTTCTTTTTTTCCTTTTTAAAGTTTAATTATTGGCGGTATCTGGTGGCTCAGTTGGTTGAGCGTTGAACTTCCGCTCAGGTCGTGGTCTCAGGGTCTGTGAGTTCGAGCCCCACATCAGGCTCCTACTGTCAATGCAGAGCCCACTTTGGATCCTCTGTTCCACCACCCTCCTTTCTCCGCCCCTCCCCTGCTGCACTCTCAAAAATAAATAAACATTTTTTTAAGCTTATTTATTTTGGGGCGCCTGGGTGGCTCAGTTGGTTAAGCGTCCGACTTCGGCTCAGGTCATGATCTCACGGTTCGTGAGTCTGAGTCTTGTGTCAGGCTCTGTGCTGACAGCTCAGAGCTGGAGACTGTTTTGGATTCTGTGTCTCCCTCTCTCTCTCTGCCCCTCCCCTGCTAAGTCTCTCACTCTCTGTCTCTGTCTCTGTCTCTCAAAGGTAAATAAACATTAAAAAATGGAAAAGTTTATTTATTTTGAGAGAAAGAGATGGAGAGAGAGCAGGAGCAGAGTAGGGACAGGGAGAGAGAGAGAGAGAGAGAGGAGAGAGAATCCCAAGCAGGCTCCACGCTGTCAGCAGAGCCCAGGCAGGGCATGGTCTCATGAACTGTGAGATCATGATCTGAGAGGAAACCAAGTGTTGTACACTTAACCACTTAACCAGTGACTGAGCCACCCGGGTACCCCGCCCTCCCCCCAACTAAGAACCCTTTCAATCTACTCCTGACTCCAAACGTGGACTCAGTATAGCAAAGGAGGGTCACGTCTATATTTATACCCACAACCACTGGTAAAACTTGACCTCTACTCGAACATTTATGTGGCACATCCGGATGGATGGCTCCCTTTGGCAAAGTGCAGGAAGATGGAATGGAAAAGCCACTCTGTGAGATCGAGCTCAAATATCACTGCACCCTGGTCGTGTCCCAGACACCCCTCCCCTGGAACGATGAGTGAATGGTTCTCTGGCCGTTTTCCTCTCATTTGGGACTTTCTACTCTTTATGGCAGCACCATGAGGAAATTCGCAGCCTCTGCTGCCAGCTCTCGGGGTTCTAATCCCAGGTCCAGGCTTACTAGTTGGCCAGCTGTTAACCTGCCTGTGCCTCTGTTTCTTCCTCTGTAAAATGTGAGGATTACATGAGTTACTATTCCCAGAGGACTTAGAACAATGCTCGAGACATCGTAAGTACTAACTAATTAGCTTACACTTATAGAGAAATGTCAAAATGCTGTTATGTATTTACATATCTTTCCCAACAAGCTGCCTGCTCCTTAAGGACAAGACCTGGCTTAATCATCTCATACTCCCAGGGCTTCACACCAGAGGCTCCATCAAAGTTCACTAAATTGAGTATTATAGAATCATACTTTATGTGAAATGCAAATTTCTCAGTAAAATGGAGTTAGTCGCCTTGTTTTGTTTTGTTTTTTTAAGAATTGAATTCTGAGCTTACTGTTTCCCAGATATAAGTCAAGGTTTGAGTCTCCAGTTTTTTTAAGTTTATTTATTTTGAGAGACAGAAAGAGAAAGAGTGGGAGGGGCAGGAAGAGGGAGAGAGACAGAATTCCAAGCAGGCTCTGAACTGTCAGCACAGAGCTCGATGTGGGGCTCAAACTCACGAACCACGAGATCATGACCTGAGCTAAAACCAAGACACGGACGCTCAACCAACTGAGCTACTCAGGTGTCCCATCTCTCCCCATCTTAAGGACCTCAGGCTGAGACAATGGAGCCCCACACCGAACTGAGGAAAACATGCTGTGGTCCAACTGTCTACCAGTGAAGACATTGTTAACATGCTCCCTGCAAGCTTACTTGTACCTGGAGTTGTGAAGACGTTGCCTGGAGGAAGCGATCTGTGCTGGCTTTTCCTACAACTTCAGGGAAAGGCAGGCCTCGAGCTCTGGAGGCATTCGGAACTTCAAGATGCGACTCCATTCCCCTCCCCCTTCCCTTCCAGAGGGCAAGAATGTACCCAGATGAAAACCGACTAAAGAGAAGATGTTGAGAATCAAATCTCTGGAAGGTTATTTGTAATAAATTCTGGATTATTTTTCATTTCTACTTGCTAAAAAAGTTGGCTTTGATGTTGCTGTTTTGCCTTCCTCTTTCCCTGCTTCCTTCTGTTTTCTTTGAGCTGTGACAGTAGCCGCACCGTGCAAGAAATACCTTTTTGCTGTAAGACATCCCAGAGCAGAGTCTCTCATGAGCGCTTTGCCCACGGGTCATCCCTGTAGGGGATTCACAATTGTCCAAGACAGAATGGCAGCTGCCCAAGGCCGCTTGGCCAGTCATCTGCTGTACTCTAATGTTTCTAGAGGTGGGGACCTAGGGGGTGGGTATATTCATGGTGAGCTCAGTGCCCAGGCAGAGCACGGACATATATGTCACCTAACGTTTATCAGTCACTTAAGGGCACAATGGAGCAGACTATTTAAAATATTTTTTTTAACATGTATTTATTTTTGAAAGACAGAGAGAGCATGAGGTTGGGGAGGGACAGAAAGAGAGGAGACACAGAATCCAAAGGAGGCTCCAGGCTCAGAGTTGTCAGCACAGAGCCTGAAGCAGGGCTCGAACCCATGAACTGTGAGATCATGACCTGAGCCAAAGTCTAGGGCTTAACTGATTGAGCCACCCAGATGCTCCTAGAGCAGGCTACTTAAATTGGGATTGTCATTTCAGATTATTATCTAACTACATATCCAACCACCTGCCTACAAACCTATGATTCGTTAACTGAACTGGACTGATCAGAACCCGCCCCCACCCCCAGGTCTAACCATGCTAGGGTTGGGGTTAAGGTTAGGGTTAGGATTAGAGTCTAGTACAGAGGGATGAACATCCTGTCTCTCATGAAGATTATAAAATCAGGGGCAGAGTCTGTAGCCATCAGTGAGTAAGGTTTGACCTATCTACGGTCCAGTGTTTATTCATTCATTAATTCAAATATTTAATGATTACTATGGGCTGAGCTCAGCATACATAAAAGAAGCAGGGGTCAGGGTCTTGGACCTTGAGAAATCTGCAATCTACACATAACAGGGGTACATAACACCCCCCCTCCCCGATCTCAGGGACAAGGTGCATTAACATCATCACTAGCATAAAATTAAGCTGTGCCTATAAATTCTCAAGGGCCAAAGTGGTGAGTGAGCAGAGGTAGGAGTGGCCCATCAAGGCAGGTAAGGTTCCAGGAGGGGTGGCACATCACAGCGTGAAACACTGCCATAGAAGGACATCCAGGAATACTTCCCCCCGCCCCTCCCTCTCCCCTTCCAAATATCTTTCCTGCCAATGTTTTAAGTCCTATCATTAGAGACTTCTTCTTGGCTATTTGTCCTTCTAAGAAACTTTCATTATAAATATTAAGAATGCTTTCATTATAATAGAAGATTTGGAAACTACAAAGAGGATAAAAACCCCAGACTTTCAACCTCCAGGGCACCCTTTTTTTTTTTTTTTTTTTTTTTACATTTTGGTATCTTTCTCTGCCATCTTGTTTTATTGTTTTCACACATTGCCATGGGTCTCCTGAGCATGGGATTTGGTAACCCATTTTCGCCACTTCGTTTCAGTCCTATCTCAGTCTGATGTTCTAGAAACATCAAATCCCCAACCATCAAGTGCTGGTGAGTTCCATGACATTGAGGAAGCCACTCAACTTTTGGGACTTTAGTGTCATTTCTGAATGGTGAGGACCGTGATGCCCAGCACACTACCTCACAGTGCCCCGGAGTCCAATAATGCAAGTGAGAGTCAAGTCCGGTTCAAAGGTGCAGAGGTAGGGTGGTTGGGAGTGGTGAGAACACACGTAGTCATAATGAGGCCACAGCAGAGAAGGCTGGTCACGAGCAGGTAGGGAGGACTCAGAGGGATAAGTGAGCCTCCCCAGGACCAGCTCTCCTGAGCAGCCATGCCTTGGACTGGTCTGAGTGCTGGCTCCTTCCCTCACAGCTGCTGGGGCATCATCACCTGCCCCACTTCCTGTCAGGTTAAGTCCATTTCCTGTGCAGCCGTGAGAGCGATTAGAGGGAGATAGCCAGCCTGGAATTCCTCACTTCCACTCACTCGTGGCTTGGTTGTGAGCTTGGGAGATTGTGTACTTGCTGGGCTCTGCCTGGGGCCTGGGTTGAGCTGGGGGTTGGAGTCCCGGGAGCCCTGGGGCCAGACAAAGATGGATGCTTCCTGAGGGTTAGAATCAGCCTGGTCTGGGGACAGGGTTCAGGGGGAGAAGGGAGGTCTGGAGACACCTCAGAGCTGGATTTAATGCAGCCTTTGCAAGCCGTTCAGGTACGTGCTTGCACCCTCCAAACTCGTGCGTGTGTGTGCGCGTGTGTGTGTACATGCAGGGGGAGGGGAGGACTCTATCACTGAGCGTGGCTGCCTTGGGCTGGTTAATGGAGACAGGTAGCTGCATGTGGCTGTCTAAGAATGCTTCTCTGCATACCTGTGTGAACCTGTGGGTCCAGGAGCAGCTGTGGGTCTGCCTAGGAATTTAGACATCCGTGGGGGAGGTGCAGGAGAGTTCGTGTATCACTGAATGCCTGGACTTGTGTTGTAGAGTGTCAGAGTTTTGTGTATGTGTGTGAGAGAGACGGAATATGAGCTTAGGAGGGGATGCTGTCGGCATGCATTTTGTCAGTATAACACTGTATCTCTGCAGCCCCACACAAAGGCCACAGACCAGTTATAAGCTGGCAACAGCGCATATTTCCTTTTTTTTTTTAATTTTTTTTTAGTGTTTTATTTATTTCTAGGAGAGAGAGAGAGAGAGACAGCATAAGCAGGGGAGGGTCAGAGAGAGAGGGAGGGAGTGACAGACTCTGAAACAGGCTCCAGGCTCTGAGCTGGCAGTCAGCACAGAGCACGACGCAGGGCTCGAATCCACGAACTGCAAGATCATGACCTAAGCGAAAGTCGGACGCTTAACCAACTAAGCCACCCCGGCGCCCCAACAGCGCATATTTCCTGAGCACTATGTGCTGGATCCTGAGTGATGCTCAGGTCTACCTTAAGGAGCTCATGGGGTGAGAGGGCAATGAACCACTTATGGCTTAGGGCTATGAGTCCTGAGGGACGCCCCTCCTGTCCTTCCTCAGGGATTCCACAGTCCCACAGTTGTGACGATGATATCCTTTCGGCACCATCTCCCCTTCAGGTGGGAGCCTGTTAGGGAGTACACGATGCTTATGGAAAGGCCACTGTGAGCAAGGCTATGCCTGGGCAGTCCTCAGCCAGCCACGGCCAATCACAACCAGTGTGACCATTCTACTGGGGCTGTGCTCAACTTCTGTGTCCGCTACTTATGCTGGGTCACCCTCATCAGCTACTTAACCTCTCTGAACCTCCAGCTTCCTCACCTGCAATGGTGATCATGATCTCCCTGACCTTACAGTGGGTGGGAGGCTTCACTGAGACCACATACCAGGCCTCACACACACACACAGCACATGGGAGCTGCTGCTGGAATTATTATCAGCATCAGGAGCTGCTGCCTGGGCAATTCTTTGCACCCCTGGGGTCAGAGGACGGGGGAGGCATAAACAGAACTCTGATGTCTTCGTGGGCAAGCCAGGAGTCACCCCAGCAGGCAGAGACCCACACAGTTCTAACATTGGAAGGAAGGCACCAAGGGTTGGGTCCGTGCCATTGTCTAGTGAGGGCACAAGAATACCCATCTGAATATTTTCTGTGTGTACCTCACCTTCTAGCCACTGACGGCTCTAGCCCATCCTGGTGCTTTTCCTCCAATCTCTGCACCACAGCCTTAACCAACAGGTGTCAACATGCAATTTAAAAAATTTGGGGGGGGGAAGCAGGGGCCACCTGGGTGGCTCAGTGGGTTGAGCCTCTGACTTGGGCTCAGGTCATGATCTTGCGGTACGTGAGTTTGAGCCCCGTGTCGGGCTCTGTGCTGACAGCTCAGAGCCTGGAACCTGCTTTGGATTCTGCATCTCCATCTCTCTCTGCCCCTCCCCTGTTCATGCTCTGTCTCTCTTTGTTTCAAAACTAAATATACATTTAAACAATTTTTTAAAAAATAAAAAAATTTTTAATGTTTATTTATTTTTGAGAGAGAGACAGACAGACAGAGCTCGAGCAGGGGAGGGACAGAGGGAGAGGGAGACCCAGAATCCAAAGCAGGCTCCAGGCTCTGAGCTGTCAGCACAGAGCCTGATGTGGGGCTTGAACCCACGGACTGTGAGATCATGACCTGAGCTGAAGTTGAACACTTAACTGACTGAGCCACCCAGGTGTCCCTCAACATGCAACTTTTATAAAATGTTGAGGACCTGTCACTTTGGAAAAAGGTGCACATGCTTGTCTGTGTGCACTGTTGTGTAGTGACGTGTGCTGTGGGCCTGAGGGCATGAGGTTAGGAGGCCTTGCTGGATCTGTTCCCTCTTCACCTGCCGAACTCTGCTGGTGCCCACTGGGTGTGGTGGGGCCCGGTGGGGGCTTTTCCTCTTCCCTGACTCACAGTGTTCAGCTTGTCCCCCCCCCCCCCCCGCCACCTCCTCTGAGCCTCCTGGAGCCTAGATCAAGTTTTCACCAGGGGTGTGCTGGGGCCAGCTCTGGCCGGTTAGCAGAAGCATTACTGCAAATCTCTTCCTAACTCAGGAGCTCGAAGATGATGCCACTTTGGCATCTTGAAATCAGCCATGGTGGGAATATTTCCAGCACAGGAAATCAGCAAATGATACAAATCAGACAGCCATCCACCCCCTGAAAGTAGGTAAAACACCAGCACACCACTGGTCCCGCCTGCTGCTGTAACAACCCACCAGCCCGTGTTCAGCATTTGGCAACACACTGCTCTGCACAAAAATCCCATGAGATATTCATCATCATCTCCGTTTCATATCCAGGGTTCACGATTTACATGATTTGACTCTAGGTCTCCACTCACCACACTGGGCCGTGCAATAAATAGAACCAGGAGAACTGAAAGGCCCAGCCGAGCTGTTAAAGATCATCGATCATCTAATCCCTCCACTGAGTGCGCAGGGACACTGAGCTCAGAGAGGCTCGCTGTGGCAGGGGCTTCCTCTGCTAATCCTGCCTAACACAGAAGCTGCCATCTATCCACCAGCCCCCTAGGCCCCCATCACGCTGGTGTCCACGGCAAAGCCAGGTCACTGTCACGTGACGTTATACACATATGGCTGAGGTTTTGGAAACTTTGCGTGCAGATCTTGACATTTGGTGCAAGTTATATTGTGTTTTGCTTGATTTGGCCCAGTGTTCAAGACCCTCAAAAACATTTTTTTTAACACTTATTTATTTTTGAGAGAAAGAGAGTGTGAGTGAGAGGGGCAGAGACAGAGGGAGAGCCAAACTGGAAGCAGGCTCCAGGCTCTGAGCCGTCAGAGCCCAATGCTGGACTCAAACTCACCAGTAGTGAGATCATGACCTGAGCTGAAGTCAGACACTTAACCGACTGAGCCACCCAGACACCCAAGACCCTCAAAAACATTTTAAATCTTACTTGGGGCATTGGTGGTGTACATATCTCATAGACAACTGTCACCTACTGCCTCAATGATGGCACCTTCGCTGGAGGGACTGGGGTTAAACTTTGAAAAAGGATAAGCAAGACAAAGCTTTGTGGGCCAGTAATGGTTGGCTCTGGCATCCACACACTTTGGAAAGCAGGTTCCTCCCTGGCCCTCCCACTCCCACCCTTGCTTTTCCTGCCCCACGAACCAGAGAATCTAGATTTTTGTCAAGTGAACATCAGCAGCACTTTGTCAAACGCCCACTGAGGCCCGCACTGTGCACCTTGCCCTTGACACAGTCTCCCCTTTAGAACGAGGGTTCCTTTCACCCCCTCTGCCCTAAGGGATGCCCCTCCAGGATTCCCTTTGCCGGGCAGCAGGGTCCCGCCCAGCCATCAGATCTGGATCTCCCATTTCGGGACAGTGGCCCTGCCCTCAAAATCCCGGGGCTGAGCAGAGAGACCCACACCCGACGCGCAGGAGGGCGGACACCGCACGGCTTCTCCGCAGATTCCAGGAGCCTCCCTCCTTCGGGGACACCCACCCCCGTACCTCGGGGGAGAGAATCTCGTGCTTCCCTCCACCCCGCGGGGAGATGCAGAGACTCCCCGGTCTCCGCCGCGTACCCCCATCCCCGTCTCTCCGCGCCCGGGGGCCTTCAAGTTCCGCCGGCTCGTCGCCCGGCGGGCGCGGCGACAGGTGAGCTCTCACCTGGGGCGGGTGGGACCGGGAGATGGGGGCGGGGCGGGGGCGGGCCTTGGGCGGCGGCCCCACCCGCGACGGGGCGGGGCGATACCGGCGGGGCCAATGGGGCGGGGGGCTCACCGCCCGGGGGTGGGGGGTGCCGCCGGCGCCGCTCCCTCCCCCACCCCCGCTCCGCCCCGCCCGGGTTTAAAGCCCCACGGGCGGCTGGTGGCGGCGCTGCGAGCGCTGAGCGGCGCGAGGAGATGCGACAGGGCGCCGCGCCGCCGGCACCATGCGCCCCCCGCCCGCGCTGGCCCTGGCCGCGCTCTGCCTGCTGGCGCTGCCCGCCGCCGCCGCCGCCGCCTACTTCGGGTCAGTGCCCGCCGCGCCCCCGGCCCGCCTGCCTCCCCTCCTCCGGCTAGAGCAGGGCCAACTTTTCCCGCCCGCCCGCCCGCCCCGGCCGCGGTGGGACCTCGAACTCAGACCTTAGCCCCCGGCGGGCCCCAGTCCCGGCTGGCTGTCGGGGTTCGCACGCCGAGCTTGACCTCTGGCTTTCCCCCGCTCAGGCCCGGAGAGCGCCTTCTGGGGTCGCACTCTTGGTCCTCTGCGCCGCCGCTCTTCCCACCCCGCCCTGTCCGCGACCGCATCTCGCTCACCCCGCGCTGTCTCGGACCCCCGTCCGAGAGCCCGGACTCTGCCCAGGCTGCGGACCCTGGCCCCAGCCTCTCCGCGCGCCCTGTCCCTGCTGCTCCAGGCGCCCCTCGCGCGCTCTGATGCCCTCTCTGGACCCTCATTCTGTGCCCTGTCTGCTTGTACCCCGGTCTCCGTCCAGCCCCCGTCCTCGCCTCGGGCTCTCTCTCCACCCTCTCTCTGCCTTCCCCCTGCAGAATGGAGACCCTTCGGGCTGCGTGGCTGGGCGGGGTGGGGTGTTACCCCAGCCGGGGGAGGGGATCGCGCGGACACCGGGGGAATGCGGACCTGCAGACTTCGGGGAGTGTCAGCTGGAGATGGGGGGGGGGACCTTCCCCTAGGGAAGCCCAACCAAATCTCAGACCTGACGAAGCGTGAATTCTGGGGAGGATGAGCAGGAGTGAGGAGGCAGGAGGTGTCCGTGGTTGGAAAAGGAGGATCAGAGTTGGGGAGACACCTGGGGAGAGCGGGCGGGAGCCGGGACTGAACCCAGTGCAAGTTACAGGGCAATTGTCCCTTCTCTCCGACCCAGGGACTTGGGTGGGAGGTGGGGTCGTAGCTACGAAGGCACTTCCCTGACCTCCACCCACAGCTTGCTCCAAAAGTGTACGGATTATGACTTTAGTCGTGTCACTTTTTGTGATCTTCACTCCAAATCAGGGTGAGGTTTACAGTCTGACTAAAGAGAAGGCAATAAAACACCGGGCCAGTGACCTGCCAGAGACAACGAGTAAGGATCTGAGAAGCGCCTGCACAGGCCCAGCTAAGGGCTGTGGGCTAATTTCCGGGTCATGACCCCTGGTTAAAACGTGCCTTGGCTGTGAGCAGGGGGCCTCTCCTGAAATATAAGGGATGGGGGTAGGCAGGTGAGGCCAGACCCTAGGTCTGAGCTCAGCTTGCTGGTGACCGGGGAAGACCCGTCTCTGGGCCTCAGTGACCCCTTTTGTACAGAGAAGGGGCTGAACTTGATAGCACTGAGCCTCTATTTCCACACAGAACAGTGTACAAACGTGTATGCCAATGACTTCAGGCTTGAAGGCATGGATAGAATGGCTAGGGCACAGGCTTTGGGTTCAGTTCCCAACCCTGCTACTTGCTAGCTGTGTGCTCTTGCCCAAATCACTTAACCTCTCTGTGTCGCAGTTTCTCATCTGTAACCTGAGGAGAATAGTGCCTATTTCATATGTGCGTTCTGTGCATTAGTACACGTAAAGCACCTAGGACAGTATCTAGCACATAGTAAATGCTCAGCTAATGCCACAGTTACTGTCAGTATAGACAGTGGGGCATCGTATCTTGATAGCCCTTCCAGGGGTTTCTGAGCTGGGATGGAGAACAAGAGGATGAATGTACCTCCATCCACTTGGACCCCAGCTCATTTCCACAATTCTTTGTCTGGGTTTTGGGGTTGGGGATGGGGTGAGGGCCAGACGGGGTGAGAGGACAGGGGCTCCAGGAGACCTGGAGCATCCTGGAGTGTGTGGTTGGAGGGGAAAGGAGTCTGTAGCAGTGCACAGGGGTAGAGTTTGAGACATATGAGCAGGGGAGCAGCCTTGAAATCGGGGTAGGAGGGGATGGTTGATTAGGCCTGGGTTAGGGTTGAAAGGGATCATGTGAGTATTGGAGCCACCTCTTCCAGGTCATGAATCCAACTAGGCAAAGGTGACCAAATAGACTCAAGCCCCCACCACCCCAGTCTGGGGAACGGGACAAATACTTAGAGAATAAGCTAAAACTGAGGCCTTGCACTATTATGTGTCTAGTCTCTGAGAGGGTGTTCAGTCTGAGTTCCCACTGAGGAAGCCCTACTGTGACTCAAGTCAGGTCAGATTTCCCAGCTTCCCATCAGAATTTGCTCTCTGGAAGGAATCTGATATCAGCCATCCACACGATAGTGAGAATGAGAGGAAATCTGCTTCTCCTGTCTCCAGGTTGTTTGCATTTGAAATATCATTTCTGATTATAAGATGAAGTGTTTGGGCATTTGATAAAGGAAAATTCAGGGGCGACTGGGTGGCTTAGTCGATTAAGTGAACGACTCTTGATTTCAGCTCAGGTCATGATCTTGTGGTTCATGAGTTTGAGCCCCATGTCGGGCTCTGCACTGACAGCGCGGAGCCTGCTTAGCATTCTCTGTTTGCCTCTCTCTCTGCCCCACCCCAGCTTGCTCTCTATCTCTCTCTCTCAAAATAAATAAACATTAAGAAGAAGAAGAAGAAGAAAATGCAAATATCAGGAGAGCAAGTGAGGCCAATCTTCTTGGGGTCTTTGAAATCATAGAATCTTAGATTTAAGAGTTGCAAGTGCCCCAAAAGCACCTGTGGTTAAACTCCCTGTTTCAAACAGGTCATGTGTTATTATTTCCATTTTTCAAATGAGGCAGCCATCATACTCCAAACCACAGTAAGCCAGCAATTGCTTCTAGGGCTTTTGTATGAACCCAGGGCTGAAGGCTGGTGATGCTGATAATTACCTAATAACTAGTGTTTCAGTTTACAAATCACTTTCTCATACAGCTTCTCTCTCCTCTCATCCCCAGAGCCATTCTACAGGAATATAGGATGGGGTAAATAGTTCCCTAAAGGAAACTGAGAGTCAGGAAAGTCTAGTGATTCACCCTATGTCACACAGCAAGTCAGTGGGAGAGGCAGGGTAGAAACAAGGTCCTGCCTCCAGTCTGGGCCCTTTGCCCTCCAAGAAAGAGTCTCAAGAGCTAATACTGTGAGATAATCCAGTGGAGCGGCAGCTGCAAGGAGCTGCAGAGAGTAAGGGGGTGGAGGGGAGCCCCCTCCCCTGCTTGGTCACTTGGTCACATCACTTGCCTCCAAGGTCTATAGCACCTGGAGGTCCTAAAGTTCCCCAATTCTTTAAAATTTTTTTCCAATGTTTATTTAATTTTGAGAGACAGAGATAGAGCACAATGGGGAAGGAACAGAGAGAGAGAGAGAGAGAGAGAGAGAGAGGGCCAGAGAATCCGAAACAGGCTCCACGCTCTGAACTGTCGGCATAGAGCCAGACACAGGGATCGAACTCACGGACTGTGAGATCGTGACCTGAGCCGAAGTCGGAAGCTTAACCGACTGAGCCACCCAGGAACCCCACAGTTCCCCATTCCTAACGGGCTGATCCTGGCCTAGAAGTCTAGGATGACTCAGGAGCTCATATGTTGGCTTGGATGGCTTGGGGATTCTGCAAATAATAACTTGTGTGGTGTTTTCTAAATGAACATGCACTGTATTATGTGGCATGTGGAGCCCATACAGACCTTGTTACTGCACCCAGTCTTTAAGTCATCCCAAGGGCTTTGTAAGTAGCAGCAGTTCTTGTGGATACAAACTTTTTTTTTTTTTTTTTTTGGATACAACTTTTAAAATCCTTGTTGACTTTAGTGGTGCTTTTAAAATGTGTGATCTCTGCATTACTTGGGTTTCTTTCCCCTTAGGGATGGTACAGAGACGTTTATGAACACACAGGCTTTGGAGTCAGCTATGCCTGAGTTTAAATCCCAGCCCTTTGTCTTGCTAGCTATGTGACTTTGAGCAAATAGCTTAACCTTCCTGAGCTTCAGGTGATGCTAATACCTACCTTAAAGGCTGATGTGAGGCTTAATTGAGATGATGAATGAAAGGGTCTGATTGGGTGCTTTGGGTGGTGGCTGGCGCTCTACCCATCTTCTTGGGTCATAGAGGCATCATTGTGAAGAGGCAAGACACGACCTTAATCTTTCCTTCTAATCAACATCACATACAGTAAAATGCAAGCACCCTAAGTGCACAGTTTGGGTTATAACCGATGTATATCCCATGTCCCCACCCCCACGACTACTAGATGGAACATTTCCATCAGCCCAAAGGATCCCTATGCTCCTTTGCAGTCAACCCTCCCCCACCAGCCTCAGACCATCACGTCTCTGTTTCCTGTCCTTAGAGATTCATTTTGCCCATTGAAGTTCCTAGAAATGGAATCATACAGTCAGCCTTTTGTGTCTGAATTCTTTTGCTCAAAATAATGTTTTTGAGACCGACCCATGTTGTTATGTATATCAGCACATCTCTTTTTACTGCTGAGTAGTGTTTCACTGTGTGGATATGCTACAATCTGTTTATCTGTTTACCAGCGGATAGACATTTATATTGTTTCCAGCTGGGGGCTATTCCAAATAAAGCTGCTCTAAGCATTTACGTCCATGTACGGATGTAGACATATGTTTTTGTTTCTCTTGGATAAATATCTGGGACCTGATTGTTGGGCCACGCGGTATGCCTATGTTTAACTTTATAAGAAACAGCCAAATAGTATTCCAAAATGATTGCACCATTTTGTGCAGTATGTATCAGAGTTCCAATTACTCCTCTTTTAAAATTTTTCTGGGGCGCCTGGGTGGCTTAGTCGGTTAAGCGTCCGACTTTCGCTTAGGTCATGATCTCGCGGTTCGTGGGTTCGGGCCCCGCGTCGGGCTCTGTGCTGACTGCCAGCTCAGAGCCTGGAGACTGTTTCAGTCTGTGACTCCCTCTCTCTCTGACCCTCCCCTGCTCACGCTGTCTCTCTCTCCTGGAAATAAATAAAACATTTAAAAAAAAAATAAAATTTTTCTTAAAAGTTTATTTATTTGTTTTGAGGTGGGGAAGGGCAGAGAGAGAGACGGAGAGAGTGAATCCCAAGCAGGCTCTGAACTGTCAACACAGAGCCCGACGTGGAGCTCGAACTCACAAACCACGAGATCATGACCTGAGCCGAAACCACAAGTTGGACATTTAACAGATCAAATCACTCAGGCGGCTCCCTGTCCATCTTAATTTTGGCCATTTCAGTGGATATGTATTGCTATCACATTATGGTCTTAATTTGCATTTTCCCACTGATGAATGGTGTATTGAATATTTTTTTCACGTACATGGTAGTCATTTGAATATCTTTTTTATTGGGTCATTTGTCTTCTTATTATTGAGTTGTAAGAGTTCTTGGTATATATTTCATCACTATCTGTGGCTTGCCTTTTTCTTTTCTTTCTTCCTTTTTTTCCCTTTTCTTTCTTTTCTTTCTTTCTTTCTTTCTTTCTTTCTTTCTTTCTTTCTTTCGAGAGAGACAGACGAGTGCAAGCAGGGGAAGGGTAGAGAGAGAGGGAGACACAGAATCTGAAGCAGGCTCCAGGCTCTGAGCTGTCAGCAGGGTCCTGATGCAGGGTTTAGGCTCACAGACTGTGAGATCATGACCTGAGCCAAAGTCAGATGCTTAACCGACTGGGCCACCCAGGTGCCCCTTGCCTTTTTACTTTCTTACTGGAATCTTAGGAAGAATAGAAGTTCTTCATTTTGACAAAGTACAATTTACATCTTCTTATGTGCTTTGTGCTTTTTTTGTTGTCCTATCCATGAAATCTCTGTCTACTCAGAGGCTGTAAATATTTCCTCTTATATTTTCTTCTAGAAACTTTATAGTCTAATCTCTCATACTTAGGTCTATTGTTTCTTTCTTTCTTTTCTTTCCATTTTTTTTTTTTTTTTGAGGTAGGGGCACAAGTGAGCAAGGGGCAGAGAGAGAAAGAGAGAGAGAGGTGGGGCTCATCCAAAGCAGGGCACGAGCTCATCTAATGCAGAGCTTAAGCTTACCTGATGAGCGACTCGAACTCATGAACCATGATCTTGTGATCTGAGCTGAAGTCAGATGCTTAGCCTGAGCCATCCAGGTACCCTCTCTGTTGTCACTTTTTGGTGCAAATTAATTGATTCAATATAGGAGGTCCTATCTCTGGACTCTCTATTCTGTTCCATTAATCCATATGTTTACTCTTATGCCAATACCATATAGTCTTGATTATAGTAAGCTGTATGGTAGGTCTTGAAGCCAAGTACTATAAGTTCTCTCTCTCCCCTTTTAAAATTGTTTTGGCTATTCTAGGTCCTTTGTATTTCCACATAAATTTTTAATACATTTTTAAAGTTTATTTATTATTTTGAGAGAGAGTGCAAGCTTGAGCAGGGAGGGGCAGAGAGAGGGGGAGAGAGAGAATCCCAAGCAGGCTCTACACTGTCAGCACAGAGCCTGACTTGAGGCTCTACCCCATGAAACATGAGGTCATGACCGAGCCGAAATCAAGAGTCAGATGCTTAACCAACTGAGCGACCCAGACGCCCCTCCACCTACATTTTAGAATCAGCTTGTCAATATCTATAGGAAAGCCTGCTGGGATTTTGCTTGGGATTATACTGAATCTATAAATCAATTTATAGAAGATTGACCTTCTAACAATATTGAATTTGCCGATTTATTAACAGGCATATCTCTTTATTTGGGGCTTTTAAAATTTATTGCAGCAATGTTTTTAAATTTTCAGTATGCACGTCTTGCAAATAATATAAAAAGACGTATTCCTGAGGGTTTTATGAATTTGGATGGTATTGTTTTCATCTGAAAACATTTTTAGAAATTGATTGGGTCCTGAGAAAAACAGGGTTGGAGGGAAGAAAGGGTAAAAGAAATTTTACTGCTTTGGGGTGGTGGATTGAAAGCCAAACATCACTGATAAGAATCATTGTGTTTGGGGAAGGAATTTAGGCCGGCTTGTCCCAGGCTAGGCTGTAACCCCTCCCAACCCCCACCCTTGAGAAGCTGGGCTCTGCAGTTGGGCTCAGGGTCAAACCAGCCTCCTCATGGATAGTGATGGATTTTCTAAGGCTGAGGAGGACAGGTAAGGCAGGGGGACTCCTGGGCTGGAATCCCCTGGAAGAGAGATCCTGGTGCCTTTAGGATTATATGAACAGCTCTTGGGAAAGGTTGGTCTTGGGAGATGTGGGCCAGGTGCTGTGAGGGTGAACCTCACCCTGGCATCAGCCTAAGTAGGGAGAGAGGCAGCCCAAGGCCTTGCTACAGCATAAGGAGCACTGGACTTGGAGTCACACAGATTGAATTCAGATCTTCCATCCAACCATTCACTAACTGTGACCCAGGACAAGTCAGTTAACTGTTCTAACCTCAGTTTTCTCATCTATAAAATGGGCAGATCCTTACCTTGCAGGGTTATTGTGACAGTTAAAGAAGTACATATAAAAGTGCTGAAATGAGTTCAAGAAATCTAACAATCTGGCCTTAGAGCCTCCCAAGTTAAGGAGCATCTTCGATTCCTTTCTCCCTTCATCTCAGCCCCTGTCGTTGTATAATTTGAGTCATTCCTGTGCTCAACATTTTATGTGCATGATTTCATTTAACCACCGCGACACCCCAGGAGGTGGTGCTGGAATAATTTTCTTCATAGAGGTGAGTGGGGAAGAAAGCTCAGAGAGGTCAAGTGCCTTGCCCAAAGTCACACAGCTACTGTGGCTGGCAGCACCAAAATTTGAATTCTAGCTTGTCAGAATCCAGAGCCAAGCTCGTCCTCCCTGCCTCATGTTGACCTGGGGCTCAACGGGGTCTGCCTCTCCCTGGGTGGCCCTGACCCTTGAGCCCTCCATTCCATCGCCCATACCCTCACCCGGCATATGCCCTAGCATCTCTGGCACTGCGTGTCCTAAACTCTCGTTTCGTTGTCCTTTTTTGCCCCCGACGTGCTTAGGTCTTCAATTCATGCATAGCTCCCTTTAGGCGAGGGTCTTGGGGGCCCTGTTTTTGGCTGGGTCCCCCATGGGTCTTGGCATTGCCTCGTGGTGCACAGTGAATGTCCAAAGGGGCGGCCCCTCTCCCTTTCGTTGGCCCTTCCTCTCCTCCAGAACCTTCCTCTACTCCATCATATTTGCACTTTCTTCTTCTGCTTACGCTTGGCTCTCTTGAGCACACACCGCTTGGTCATGACCTGGCCTCTGTCAGGATAGGAAGTAGAAACAAAGCAGAAAACAGAGTCTGTCTCATTCAGACTCCAGAAGTCAGCCACAGTGGGCCTTCCATGGGAATCTCCGAGATGGGTTGAGGGATAGGACAGACCCCTCACTGGAGCGATGAAGACCCAAGGGGGAGGCTGGAGAGTCTCAAAGAGCCAGAATATTCTTAAACCACCATGTTCAGAGCCCTGGAAATTCTTTTCTTTCCTTCCTTCCTTCCTTCCTTCCTTCCTTCCTTCCTTCCTTCCTTCCTTCCTTCCTTTTTCTTTCTTTCCTTCTGTAAGCTCTGTGCCCAATTTGGGGCTTGTACTCACTACCCAGATAGCAAGAGTTACATGCTCTACCCACTGAGCCAGCCAGGCACCCCCAGAGTCCTGGAAATTCTAAAGAGACCAGTTTTAGGGTGAGAGCAGAGAAGGTCTGCTCTCTTGACAGTTACATTTCCTCTAAGGCCAGGTCATGTCAGAATTCAAGAATTTTTGAATTTTAGAAAGACAACATAATGCATATGCCATGTTGAGGGCAGCACCCCATAATCAGACATTTTATTATTTTTGCAGGAAAACATCTACATGTTGGGATAAATAAAGACCATAAATAGTCTCATTTTGGTTCAGGTCAGGACTTGCGGCCATATGAATTCACCATAACTGCACAAACATTTGTAGTCGTCCGAGCTTTCTGGAGTTGGAATTGTAGATAAAGGTTTGTGAATCTGCGGTAAACTTTCAGTGTGTGTCACCTCTAGAGATTGTGCAAGCTGAGTTTGTTTTATTTATTTATTTATTTATTTATTTATTTATAATAGAGATTTATTTATTTATTTTTTAATAGAATTTATTGGCAGGTTGGCTAACATACAATGTGTTCGTGTGCTCTTGGCTTTGGGGGTAGATTCCCATGATTCATTGCTTACATACAACACCAGTGCTCATCCCAACAAGTGCCCTCCTCCATGCCCATCACCCATTTCCCCCTCCCCCACCAACCCTCAGTTTGTCCTCTGTATTTAAGAGTCTCTTATGGTTTGCCTCCCTCTCTGTTTGAAATGACTTTTCCCCTTTCCTTCCCCCATTGGTCTTCTGTTAAGTTTCTCAAGTTCCACATATGAGTGAAAAGGTATGGTATCTGTCCTTCTCTGCTTGACTTATTTCGCTCAGCATAGCACCTTCCAGTTCCATCCACGTAGCTACACATGGCCAGATTTCATTCTTTCTCATTGCCATGTAGTATTCCGTTGTATAGATAAACCACATCTTCTTGATCCGTTCCTCAGTTGATGGACACTGGGCTGTTTCCACACTTTGGTTATTGTTAAAAGCGCTGCTATAAACATTGGGGTATATGTGACCCTATGAATCAGAAAGCTTTGGGCCAAGTCTTGTCTGGTCCTCACTGGGTATCAAAGGGTGGCTTCAGCTGCCTGGCTTCCTCATCTCCGGGAACTGAGTTTCAGAGGGAACAGACTTGGCTTTCCCACTCCCCACAGAGGCTGAGCCAGGGTAAGAGTCGGGGTCTGACCGGCCAAGGCCAGGGGGCCCTGCAATCTGGCTCTGGGGAGAGCATGTGTCAGTGATCAGGGTCTGAGAGCCACGCCCTCCCAGCGCCTGCAGGGCTGAGCTTGGGAAGGGTGGGGGTGTGGGGTGTCGGGTGGCCTCTGCAGCCTGGGAGTGAGGCCGCAGGGAGGCCAAGGGTGTGGGATGGGGCATGGGGGAAGGCTGAGGGATGGCCTGGAACTACACTCTCTGCCTGGGGTTGGACATCAGGGATTTATGCAGCCAGCAGGTGTCTGAGGAGCCCCTGCTTGGGGTGGAGGATCTGAGCTGGGGACGGGGGACCTCCGGGTACAAGAACCAGGACTCTGCCAAGGGGCTTACAGACTCCTTGAAGAGACCTATCTGCAGCTCTGAGGAGGAAGAAAAAAGTGTCAACCATGCAGAACTAAGGGTATTATATTTGTAAAAGTGAGAGAAGACAAAGAAAGAGGATAGTTAGAGACAGGTGGGACTGGCAAGTAAGGAGGGCTTCCTGGAGGAGGCAGTCAAGCATTAGAACATGCCAGCACCAGACGGGGCTTCAGGATCACCTTTCCTATTCCTTACATTGTGAGGCAAGCGTTGAAGAAGGCCATGGCCATGAGTCCAGGGGCTCTGTGAGGGCTTTGGGGCTGGGAGAGGCGTGCCAGGCAGGGGTTACAGTGTGAAGGAAGGCGTGGAGCCGACTGTGGTAGCCAAGACTGCCCTGAGGGGAGGGACCCTCTGCGACAGCCATGGCTGGTCCTGGGTCCAGGACAGCCCAAGGTGGGAAGTTGCTCTGATCCTGCCCCCGGGGGTTCCTGGCCTATTCCCGAGGGAGCCCCTTACAGCTTCATCCCTGCGGGCTGTCCTGGCCACTCTGCTGTTCCCTAGGCCCATTTAGGGAGTGGCTCCCTCACCGGGTTGGGAGGCTCCTGCTTCCCTGGAGCTGAGCAAAGTGGTGTGGGGGTGGGGACCATCCCTGGGCCCTGCCGGGGGGACACGTGGACATGTCTTCTTGGAGCAGCTGCAAATAGCGGAGCTTTCCTCCTCACACCGAGATCGGGCGCAGGGCACTCCCCCAGGGGCTCAGCCTGCCTGCCTGTCCGTGGGCCCCGGTCAAGAGGCTACCAAGCTGGTTAGTTGGTCAACTTACTGTGGTTCATTAACTTGGCCGAAGTTACCCAACCCACGAGGCAGGCTTTCATGGTTGCGGCAGAACTGGGTGGGGGTGTTGCTGGCTGCAAGAAGAGACAGCCTCAGCGACTCCTTGCTTTTCCCTATAGCCTCCATCCCATGTCCCCTAAACTACTCCTTCCCTGGGTCAGGGCTGGTCCCGTGAACCCAGGAAGCTGGAGGAGCTTGTCTTAAAGCCTCCAGCACCCCCTTTTCTCTACCCCTCTCTCTCCTCGCTCCAGGCTTCCCCTTTCTCTTCAGTTTCTTCATGATCCCAGACCCTCTCCTTTGATCTCCCTTCTATCTAGCAAAGTATGTTCTCAGACACTAGTATTATATCAGACTCTCACACTTTAGTATGAATAAACAGGCCACTTCTCTAAGCTTTATTTCTGATTTTTAGCCAAAAACAAACAGAGTTTTAGACGAGGAAAAGGTAGCCTTTTAAACAAAGCATACCTCTCTCCTCCCTTTAGCTGCCCAGGGTCCCAGAGGAGTCCTAACCGGATTGCCTTCCTTTCAAACCAACCTGTCTTGTGTTCTTTTCAACCTAGACATTTGCTGAGGATGGCGACTGATTTTGCTTCCCTGAAGTGTTATGTTAAAACTGCAAGCAGAAACTGCCAGGCTTGACAGAAACAATCAGGGGACCCTAGGCACAGTCCTAGTCATGCCATGAACTCAGTGGGTCACCTTGGACAATAAATATTACATGAACTCAGGGCAAAAGTAGACAGGGCAAAGTAGAGACCCGCACACTTGGCAAACGCCTTGCTCTCCTGCCTACCCCTAGAAGCCTCTGGAATACCTCCCAGGAGTCATCTGGGTGACCGGGCCATCTCAAAGGGCTTCTCCAGCCTTAAGCCACAATGATTCAAATGGCGTGCATTTGCACCCAGGCAGTGAGCTGGGGGAGATGCTCCTAACCTCAGGCCTGCAGACGCGAGGGAGTCCTCTGCACATGGGGACCTTCCATCGCCACTGTGCCACCTGACCCATGCATGCCAGGGATGAAGGTTTCCTCTCCTTGCTTCTGTCTGAGCCTGACTGGAGAGGGAGAGAGACAGGGAGGAGGAGGGGGAAGCATTTCCTCCGCAGATGTTGTACTGGCCAAGCTCTAAATACCCAAGATTGTTGAGATGCAAAGCGTGCTTGCTGAACGGGCTGCTCACTGCCCGCATAGCTGTGAGCACGAGTCTCCCTGATGCCACCCTCAGCGGGCAGCCGGGTCTGCAGCTGTGAAACAGGAAGTAGAGCTGTTGTTAGAGAGACAAAGCCCGCAGCTGGCCAGGGGGATTGCGCTGGGCTGGGGGACAGGGCTCTGGGGATGAGCTTTAGGGGGAAGGTGGTGGCCAGATTCGGTCCTCGAGGTGGGCCCATGGAGTCATGAACTTAAGAGCTGGGGAGGAAAGGAAGGCCAGACCCAGGAGAGGCGGCGGGGGGGGGGGGGGGNGATTCGGTCCTCGAGGTGGGCCCATGGAGTCATGAACTTAAGAGCTGGGGAGGAAAGGAAGGCCAGACCCAGGAGAGGCGGCGGGGGGGGGGGGGGTTGCGGGCGGGCAGGTGGGGTAGGGGACCCAGACAGGGAAGTAGTGAGTGATCTTTTGTGTAATTTGGTCTCTTGTGAGTAGACAGGAAGCTGACATCCATAAAGTCGTTTATATTTATATTCAAATGAATGGGTGAGTGAAGAGGGGATGGCACTTGTTAAGGGAGAGGTAGGAAATGACAGCTGGCGACTTTGCCAGCCTGCTCATTAAGGACAAGTTCTTGGAGGAGGCATGGGGTAGACACGGAGTCCGGGAGAGGAGAGAGGAGTCTGAAGGATGGAGAGAATGGCATGCTGGTCAGCAGCATAAACTTGGGGCCCCTCAACTTGACAGGAAGAGGGGAGAGAAGCTTGGGGTGGGTATTGAAGTTACCGCCCCCCCCCCCCTCTGTAGAAGGACTGTCAGAGCCATATGCCCTCTCTTCCTGGCATTGCCCTCAGCAACCCTCCCCTAGTGGAAAGAGATGAGTGGTGGAGAGCACAGGGTGGGGGTGGGGAGTGTGTGTGTGTGTGTGTGTGTGTGTGTGTGTGTGTAGGGGGACTTAGTGAGGGCTGGGAGTGGAGGGCTGAGATGTTTGAGATGAAAGCTCAAAGTGAACACTTACCATGCAAATGGCCCTACAGCGGAAGCCTGTTATCAGGAGCATCTAATGGGGTTTTGCAGGGCCAAGGCCAATGCTTCAGGCAGAGCAAGGCTTTCCTGGTTCCCAGGCAGTTGCCCCCAGTTGGCATGGTCGCTGGTGCCAGGCACAGCTCCTGGCCCCTCCAGCTAAGGGTCCAGACAGGCTGGCATTACCTGGTGCCCTGGGAACTGCCAGCTTTGTCCTCCACCACCCACCCTCTCAGTCACCCACATCCTGGGGGTGGCCCTCCCCTGGAATCAACAGACTTCTCAAGCAGAAACAAGGGTGGGAGTGGGGGTGGAAGACTGGAGCCTAGAGCGCCCCCAAGTGATGGGAAATGCACTACAGCTGCCAGGTCTTCCCCAGCTAGCCAGGGGGGTGCTCCTTAGGAGCTCCCTCCAGCCTCCTCTCCATCCCCCCCCCCCCACCAGGCCTCCTACTACAGGCAGGACAGGACCAGCCAAGGTCAGGTTCTCATGCAGATGGAGCTAAGAGTTCTGATCTCTGAGCAGCTACTGATTGTTCCATGAGGAGTTGGGCTGGTTTGAAGCTTTCTTCTCCTTGGGAGAAGTCTGGGATACTCCTGAAATGCAACCAAGTTCCTTCTAGACTGTGAGCTCCTTGAGGGCGGGAGCAGGTCCCAGCAGCCAGCATGGCGCCTGGCACATAGTGAGTGCCCAGGAATGCCACGTGCCTGGAGATTACTGGGTGTCGGGCACTGTTCTAAGAGCTGCACAAAAGTTAGCTAATTTAATCCTCCCGGTAACCTTGTGAGGTAGGTACTGTGATTGTCTGTATCTTATAGATGAGGCAGAGACAGGTGAAGTGCTTGGCCCAAGGTGGCACAACTAGTAAGAGGCGGGAGTCTGGGCCGGTCACGCTCTCCCCCTGATCACTGTGTGTTTGTTAGATGGAATGAGCTCAGGGGCAGAGTGGGTGTCCCCAAGGTCAACAGTGATGTGGGCAGACTGGGACCAGCCTACCCAGGCCAGAGCAGCTTTGGGGACCTGAGATCCTCGGGTCCCCTACTCCAGCAGGTGGTGGGTAACCATTCCAGTGTGAGCTCCATTTCCTGTCTGGGGTTTAGTGGTGACCAGGGGATCGTGTTGAAGGTAAATGAAAGCAGTCTCCTGAGACACTTTCTCCAAGTTCTTTTCCTTCCTTCAAGGTCATCCCAGATGGGGCGGCTTTAGCCCAAACTGTGGATGGGGTAAGCCCTGAAGAGTGAAAGGAAGGCCAGGGCAGAAGGGGCCAGGGTGTGCGGAGGAGGCCTGGGGTTGGGGGTGTATGTGAGATGAAGTCCTGAGGGGCACCCTTGACTTTTTCCACCCTGGGTGGAGACAAAGTGGCCCAGGGAGTAGCTGGGGATGCTCTGGGGTCAAAGCCAGGGACATCTTGTGTAGGGGAGGGGGGCTTCTGGTCTTATTGTTAAACTAAGGGCTTTGGGCTGAGGGTAGAGAGAGCAGAGTCACAGCCTGGAGGCAAAGAAGGGAGGAGAATGGAGTTGGTCACATGGTCTTCTGTTAAATTGTTGCTTTCTTGACCGGAGAAGAGGGGCTGCAAGTCAGCCTGGGGGCCCCAGCTGGAAGCAGGAAATGGGGGAGACCAGACCAGCAGATACAACCTGTTTGGGGAGAGCGGTCCCTGATGGCTCAGGAACACGCTAGTCAGGCAGACGCCTGAAGGAACCTCTGTCCCACAGCCCAGAAGAGCAACTAGCAGCTTCACAAATTACTCATCCTCTTCTCTTCAGTTCAGAACACTGACGACTTATGTGGCGATGGCATCTGACCTGACCACAGGGCAGTATCTTTATGAAAACTCCAAATTTTGTCTGGATACGTAAGACCAATGAGGCTCACTTGATCTCTTCCGGGTGTGCAGCTTACCCTCATGGGGTCTGACTGACATGCGGGCAATTAAGATTTTGCAGAGAGGCAGGTGGCCGGGGGGGTGGGGGCGGGGGCTTTGGTTCTCAGGCCTGGGGTGCCAGGGAATGTGCTTTCTTCAAGGCGGGGATGGGGGATCTTGCCCGTAGATCCCGAAATGGACTGGAGCCTGCAATGCCTGGAATGTTCCTGAGGTCCAGGAGGGAGCCTCCCCTAGTAGATCCCACCGGAAGGGCAGGATAGCTTGCTAACACCACCCGATGAAATATGGTGTTTTCCAAATTTGATGGCATGGCACGGTCTCGTCGACGGAAATGATCCTGGCCGTGAAGAATAAATAAAAGGGAAACTGGGTCCTGGAAGATCTCCCAGCTGTTTTCCTAAGCCCTGTGGGGACCCCGAAGGCAGTGCCAGAGAGCCTTCTCTGAGAGCAGCCCTGGGCAGACCAGGGCCCGGTGTGGCCTGAGGCCTCTATGCGGTTGGCTGCCTTTCCTGACCATTAATCGCTACTAAGTGTCATTACTGCTAATAAAATTAACCGACTTTATACTGGACTTCTGGGGCCATCAATCACAGGGCCTATTAAACGAAATTTTTTAAAAATAGGTGCCTATGGATAGGGGAGAGGGTGTTTGCTGATTCTGGCTCACAAGTGCAGGCAAGGCCATGCTGGTACTCCACAGCTGTCAGAAGGTCATGATCAGTGACAGCACCCTTAATTGGACAACCAACTCCAGGCCTTGACACTGTACTATAGAAAGGAGTGTCTAAGGCAAGAACACGGCTGCACACAGGAAGATTCTGGGCCCAGGGCTGAAAAGCTCCCCAAATTCTCCCTCCCACTCTCACTTCTGCTTCCCTCTATGCATTTGGTTCATTCTTTTTCTCTCTCTTTGGATCAACATCCTCTATTTATCTCCTGAGTTACAAGCCCCATCACCCAAGAAAGAAAGAGAGAAAGCAACTGTATGTGCACTTCATTCAAATTCCAAGTTCCCAGAGAAAGGACTGATTGGCCCAGCTTAAGTCACGTGATTCCTCATTGGTCCAATCAGTAGGCCAGAGCAGCAAGGTCATGTGGTATAAAATGGCTGGCCCCATGGTATCTGTGTAGCTGGGAAGAAGTGGTGTGTAGCCAACTCAACAGACATTTGCAATCTAAAGGCCTGAGTAATAAGCACTCAAAAAGTGATAATGATATAAATTATAGAAGATAAGATATAAGATATCATATAGCTATAAAGATACAATATCGTTCTTAGAATGCCATTTGAGGCAGGCCTTGAAGGATGCGCAGCCCCATTGGTCAAACCTGCTATCACTCTCTGCTTGTTCTCTCACCTGTCAATCAGCCGCTACAAGGGAGGACCCCGTTTCCAACACACAGCAGCAGCATGAGCGGTTTTCCCTCACACCAGCACCTGCCATGGGGAGGCGGACATCTGTGGGACTAGATGGCCCCTGCTCCCTTTGCGCCTTTCACACTGGAAGCCAGTCAGGGTGGGGCCTCCTCAGCAAGAGCTGACATCTGGACCTGCCAAGGGTCAAGCTCTAAGGGTTTCCTGCCAGGCTGCAGGGAGGGGTTTGGGTGTAGACCTGGTGGACCGGAAATTTACCCATTTGCCCCCAAGTTAATGATTAACGGGTCCCTGCCCTCACCCTGTCTAGCAGGGGAGGCTACGGCCAGGCTGGGCCGGGAGGAGCCTGATAGCATCTGTCTCTGCTCAGGGGTTTCAGAGATATGCTCCACACTGGGTTGGCTGCATCTGATGGATTTAGAATCTACGGGCACTTTCTGGGGGCACCTGGGGCCTGGCCAGAACCCATGCTCTCCCTAGGGCGGTGTGGCATCCAGCCAGATGTCCTGGCTGGGGCAGGTGGCTCTACACAGGAGAGCCGGGCCCTTGGTTCCACGGAGAAGGTGCCTCTCCGACCACTCCAGTGGGCCGGACTGGCCTTGGCCATGGCATATGAGCAAGAGTGACAAGGGCCACATCCAAGCATAAGCTTTAAGAGCCATCACCTGGTTTTATTTTTGCTCACTTATCTTGGCTTTCTCTCACCTGGGTCTGGAATGGTATATATTCTGCCCATGCTGAGGACCGCCAGAGTACAGGATAGAAAATAGAAGAACAGTCTCAGAACCATCTCTGCTGTATGGCTCGGGCTAGTCCCTGCCTCTTCATTAAACTTTATTTCCTTATCTGGACGAAGGGAAGACTCTGCCCAGGTGAGAGAATAAAGCATCTTGCAAGAGGAAGGAATCTTGAGAAACTCTAACCAGCAGAAAGGTGAACCAGAGAGTCCCAGGCACTGTGGTGGGTACTTTCCATATAATCTTCATAGCAGCCCCAAGAGGTAGAAAGGATCCTCTTTGTTCTTCCCGGAGGAGAAACCCAAGGCTTCAAGGTTATGCAACTGGGAAGTGGCAGCCTGACTTCAAAATCCATGAACTTCGGATACAGAAGAATAGGAAGACTGGGACTGACGGCCTGATGGAAATTCATCCACCCATCTGTCAGTTCATCCATTCATCTGTTCATTTGTCCTTCCTTCCTTCCTTCCTTCCTTCCTTCCTTCCTTCCTTCCTTCCTTCCTTCCTTCCTTCCTTCCTTCCTCCATTCCTCCCTCCCTCCCTCCCTTCCTTCCTCCCTTCCCTCCCCTACCTCCCTCCTTCTTTCCTTCTACCATCCAGGTATTCCCTAAGGATCTCTTTGTAACAGGCACTGAGCGGTCAGATGATTGGAGATCTAACTGGGAATTATGGAAACAGGCTAGGCTGGCATGGGATTACATGGACAGCAATGTAACCTACGGGAGAGAGGGATAACAGGGAATTGTTGAGTGCTCAACATCCATATCTGTCTGCCTGTCCCCTCCAGGCAGCAGCCAATACTACACACAGTTTTTCCCAAACTTTCCTGATCATAGAAGCTGCCCCAGGTGTGGAGTAAATACAGATTCCCAGACTGCGCCCCAGACTGATAGAATCAGAATTGCCAACTGTAGATCCTGGGCATCTATATTTTTAACAAGCACCCAGATGATTTGTATGATTGGGCAAATTTGGGAAATAGAATGGTAACAAGAGCAGAGACTTTGGTATCTGGAAAACTTGGGCACCAGACCTTGTTACAAGCACTTGGGTTTTCTACTCTGTGAAATGGGCACATACCCCATGGGGCTGGCCTGCCTGCCAGGAGGGAATAAATGAAGCCCCCCCTAGAAGGACCCCTTCCTCTTGCTTGTCCCATGTCCTCTTTACCCCCTCCCCCCATCATGACCCCTGAGGGTCACTGTCTTCCTCTTTTGCTCTCTCCAGCCTGACCGGGCGGGAGGTCCTGACACCCTTCCCAGGGCTGGGCACCGCTGCGGCCCCAGCACAGAGCGGGGCGCACCTGAAGCAGTGTGACCTGCTGAAGCTGTCCCGCCGACAGAAGCAGCTCTGCCGGAGGGAGCCCGGCCTGGCCGAGACCCTGCAGGACGCTGCCCACCTCAGCCTGCTCGAGTGCCAGTTTCAGTTCCGGCATGAGCGCTGGAACTGCAGCCTGGAGGGGAGGACAGGCCTGCTCAAGAGAGGTAGTGGGGGGAGTGGGGAGGAGGGGGCTGGGGAGGAGGGACCACTGGGGAGGAGGGGACTGGGGGGCTGAGGAGAACTAGGGAGGAGGAGGGCACTCAGGGAGGAGGGGTGGTTGGGGAGGACGGAGTTGGGGGGCTGGGGAGGACTAGAGAGGAGGAGTGCGCTTGGGGAGGAGGGGTGGCTGGGGGAGGAGGGGACTAGGGGGCCGGGGAGGACTAGGGAGGGGGAGCACGCTTGGGGAGGAGGGGTGGCTGGGGGG